>NC_057713.1:131045805-131050004 GCF_004010195.1 Chiloscyllium plagiosum
GACCTGCAATCTTCTTTCTGACCTCTCTGCCCCCCCCCCCTCTCCAACCTATCATCCTCACCTTAACCTCCTTCCACCTATCGCATTCCCAACGCCTCTCCCCCAAGTCCCTCCTCCCTATCTTTTATCTTAGCCTGCTTGGCACACCCTCCTCATGCTTGAAGAAGGGCTTATGCCCGAAACGTCGATTCTCCTGCTCCTTGGATGCTGCCTGACCTGCTGCGCTATTCCAGCAACACATTTTTCAGCTCTTCACCAATGACCCCATCGTTGTAGAAGGTACATCAGAGGATCTTTGTAATAAAGCACAGAACACTGCAGCAGACCAAAAAAATTGATCATTGATTCATGAGCAAGAAAAGCATATTCCAATCTTTACCAGATTGCAAAATTTCTACATTTTTCTTGTACTCTCTTTACTACTAATTGCATGCCATTTTATAATATTGATAACATTGCCATCATTTCCAAAAATGCACAATTGTTCGACACCCAAAAGTTAAAATTGCTATTCAAATTTATTAAGCTATAAAAACTGAAAATTAGGCAATTAACAATTTCAGCCTCTTAACTCCCACATTTTTGGTTTCATTCCATAGTACCACACTTGCTCAGTGGTTAATACTGTTACCTCACAGCAGGAGGGACCCAGGTTCGATTCCACCCTCGGGTGACTGTCTGTGTGGAGTTTGCACGTTCTCCCTGTGTCTGTGTGGGTTTCCTCCCACAGTCCAAAGATTGTGCGAGCTAGGATAGACCAACCACACTAAACTGCCTACAGTGTGCAGGGATGTGCAGGCTAGGTGGGTTGGCCATGGGAAATGGCAGGGCTCTGGGTGGGACACTCTTGGGAGAGTGTGTGCACACTTGATGGACCGAGTGGCCTGCATTGTAGGGATTCTATGATAAAACACATCTAAAAAGGAAGATCTTGAGTAACTTCCAGCTATTGTTAAAGCCATTAAAGGAAAAACATAAACAAAGGAGGAAAAAGTCACCATCCAATATTTGAAACAGCAGTTCGGCTGTATCGCTTCTGCAAAGTGGCCATACCTGCACATTTAATTATTAAAACAGCATGTTCACACTGTGCTGCAATTTTTCGCGGCTGTCTGCTGACTCTGAAAATACTCTGGAATGCAGGAGGATTCATGGAGATTGAAGGGCGTCGTTTCAATTAAGCTGCGTTTGGCAAATCTTTAGCGCAAAATGAAAAATCTCCATTTCATCAGGATGACAACCCAGCTTTGGCAGGTTGTGCAAATGCAAGCCGAAAGAAACAACCAGCAAAGCGGTGTCCCTTTAAGGGTCACAGTGTGGACGGTACCAGCTCAGAGTCCTGCTGCTGAAACACGTGCGAACACGCAGCCAAAGCCTATTCTCCTTCACTAGAGGGATGCTTCCTGCACTGGATGTTGGCTTCAGGTACATACATTTCCTGTTATTCTCAAACAAAAATGAACAGCACTTGTAGTGCAGTGTTAGTGTCCATACCTCTGGTCCAGGTTCAAGTCCCACTCGCTCCAGGGGCGTCACTCTAAACACATTGAAAACAATTTGTAACCAAAATAAATTGAGGGGTTTGTTTTAAAGCCAAAATGGAAACCACAAGAGTCAAAAGGCTAGCGAGAGAGTAGCACCATTGCAGATGTAGTGACAGGTAGGAGAGCTCATCGGTTCACTCAAAAGTCCAGTTTCAGTCTTACGGAGGTGTCAAACTCTAACAACGTATAAACTTACACATCACCAGGCTTTGTTGTGAATTTTAAACTTTGTCCACCCCAGTCCAACACCGGGTCCTCCGCCCAAACACTAACAAAACAGTGCATTGACGCCTGGACTTGTGACAGCGAATTTGTACATAAGGTGGATTTAGGAAGTTTAACGTGACAGCCTTGGCGGGTGGGGGAAGAGAGAAACCAACAACAACAAAAAATACTTAACCTCTGTACAATTTATGAACCATGAGCTAATGTCACAAAGTGCAAAAAAACCGTTTCCAACACCTGGCTCCCTAAGTAACAACACTTCAGACAACAGAATACCCTCTTAAGGTGTCCCCCAAAAAGACACCTTGCGAGACATTGCAACCCATTTCAACAGATCAACTATTTCCTATCGAAGACTCCCTTGGGAACTCGCTTCATAAACCTTTTCACACATGACACCGAGGGTAAACTCGGGCGGCTGCCCGCTCTCCCGTGTACCATGTTCAGATTTTGATTAGAAAACAGCCTCACCTCGAACAGGGAACCGATCTTGTTCTTCTCCAGGTAGGTTTGAATTCGAGATTGCTGAGACGCCATCAGTAAGAAAAGAGGGGGGGGGGGGAAGTCTCGGTGCAACAATGTTTGTTTTTGAATTGTAACCAGCAAAATTGTCAAGGCGGAGAGAAGAGATAACTTTCTGGGTAGCTGCTGTTTCCTGGAATGTGACTTGTGGAGGAGAAGACTTTGTGGTTTGCTGCTGAGGTGTTGAAGTTGCCAGCAGCCTGAGAGCTGTCCCTCTCTCTCTCACACACACACACAGAGAGAGAGAGAGCTTTAAGTTGTTACTTGCTGTTCCCTAGCAAACACTGGGCGTTGCGTCTGTCGACTCCAGCCTAGCGACAGGATTCAAACAGGAATCTCGCCCGTTGGCCCGGCGCTTGGGTCAATCCACGGACTGGCTTCACTGGCCAATCTCCTCCCCATTTTCTTTCTTTGGTCCTTTCATCCCCCGAGTCTGATCCATCACAGACCCGCCTCCTGGATGACTTCAACACAAACAGCGCCACCTCTACCCCCCCCCCACCTCTCGCTTTGAAGTGAATTTTAAAAAAATCCACTCTCCAGGGCAAAGCTGGGGAAGTGAACAACCATCTCATTTATTTCCGAATTGTTTTCATTAAAGTGTGCGCGTTGTCCGCCCGCATTAGTAACCTCGGAGCGACACATCCACCTGACGGCTCAGCAAGAATCTTAAGGTGAAAACGAAAACGTGAAGGATTGATGTTTTCTGTAACATTTGCAGCAAAAAAAAACATTGAAAGCAGGACCAATTCCTGTCCCGGACAGATGATCTGCTTCGCTGAGCATTTAGTCCCGACCACCACAGTCATACTAAATCCACGTGGAGTTCCCCAAACACCATCCATGAAAACCTTAATCCTGATTTAATGCTTTGCCTTGTTTTTGTAATATTTTACTGGCAATAGTTCTCAAAAGGGCAGCGCGGTACCTCAGTGGTTGGCATTGCTGTCTCACAGCACCAGGGTCCCAGGGTGTCTTGGGGTGACTGTGTGTGGAGTTTGCACATTCTCCCCCTCTCTGAGGGTTGCCTCCCACAGTCCAAAGATGGGCAGGTCAGGTGAATTGGCCATAGTTTTAGGTGCATTAGTCAGGGGTACACCTGGGGAATGGGTCTGGGTGTGTTACTCTTCGGTATGGACTGGTTAGGCCTGTTTCCATACTGTACATAATCTAATCAAAAAGGGGAACTCTGTAAAGGATTAGAATTGATAATAATAAGAATGGGGATTTTGGATTCTGTAATTTCAGGAAAAATGCAAAGGTTCAGAGCTGTAGGAGCAGACCATTCAGTCCCTCGAGCCTATTCCACCTTTCAATATGATCACATTGAGTTCAATACCATAATCCCACCACCTTGCCCCCCCATATTCCTTGATCGCTTTAGCCACAAGAGCTACAGCTGAAAACAACAAATGCTGGAGAT
Organism: Chiloscyllium plagiosum; assembly: GCF_004010195.1. Taxonomy (NCBI): domain Eukaryota; kingdom Metazoa; phylum Chordata; class Chondrichthyes; order Orectolobiformes; family Hemiscylliidae; genus Chiloscyllium; species Chiloscyllium plagiosum. Next base: position 131,049,520 of record NC_057713.1, read on the forward strand.
CACAGAGGTAGACAAGCAGGAGGCTGGAAGGACACAGGCAGCATCAGGAGGTGGAGATGTCAATGTTTTGGGTGTAACACGTCTTCAGGAGAACACAGTGGGGCAGGCAGCATCCACGGAGAGAGAGCAAGCTAATGTTTACAGTCTCAATGACTCTTTGTCAGAGCTGCAGTGAAGTGTGGAGGGGGCAGCATTATGCAATGGTTAGATGAGGCGTTAGAATGTGGCGTTCTGGGGGAGAAAGGGTATTGATAGTTCAGATTAAGTGCTGGGAAGATGAGAATAGCAGAACAGTGGTGTGAAGAGCTGAAAAATATGTTGCTGGAAAAACGCAGCAGGTCAGGCAGCATCCAAGGAGCAGGAGAATCGACATTTCAGGAATGAGCCCTTCTTCAGGAATGAGGAGGGTGTGCCAAGCAGGCTAAGATAAAAGGTAGGGAGGAGGGACTAGGGGGAGGAGCGTTGGGAATGCGATAGGTGGAAGG
>NC_057713.1:131050556-131059360 GCF_004010195.1 Chiloscyllium plagiosum
GGCGGAAGAGCGAGAAGTGGAGGAGATGCGGTGGAGAACATCGTCAACCACGTCTGGGGGGAAATTGCGATCTTTGAAGAAGGAGGCCATCTGGGTTGTTTGGTATTGGAATTGGTCCTTCTGGGAGCAGATGTGACAGAGGCAAAGGAATTGGAAATATGGGATGGCATTTTTACAGGGGGCATGGTGGGAGGAGGTGTAATCTAGGTAGCTGTGGGAGTCAGTCGGTTTATAGTAAATGTCTAGGTAGCTGTGGGAGTCGGTCAGTTTATAGTAAATGTCTAGGTAGCGTCTAATGGGCAGACAATCCCACTGGGCTGGGGGGAGGGAAGAGAGAACACAGTGACAGAGAATAGACGAGAATAGACTTTATTGTTACGTGTGCTCAAATGAGTGCAATGAAAAGTTTGTAATATTGCCACTTTGCAACATCTTAGATACAGGGTACCTAGGTACAGATACTTTCCCTATTTGTTAAAGATTTGAAATTTTTGAAAGAGTTTAGCATAGGAATACAAAGTTCTAAAAAGTACACGAATTACTCAAAAGTCCAGAATAAGAATGGAAGTATCTTTCGGACATATTCAAATTCTTCTCCTTTTCATGGAGTCAGTGCCCACCGAGCTCCAGAACTCCAGGCCTTGCTCTGACCCAGGCTAGCCTCCAGGTCTCACCACTGGGACACGTCTCCCATGCCAGCCCAGAATCGGAGTGTCTCCCATTACAGACTCCAGCCTGTGACTCGCCTCCCGTGCAGAATGGAACAGTTACAGCTAAAGAAAGGGAAGCAATGGGAGTTGGTTCATAATCTGAAGGTATTGAACTCCACACTGAGCGCGGAAGATTGTAAAATGCCGAGTCTGACGATGAGATGTTATTCCTCCAGACTGTGCAATGATTCACCGGAACACTGCAGCATGCCGAGGACAGACACGTGGCCATGTGAGCAGGGCGCTGGGTTAAACTGACCAGCTACAGGAACATCAGGGTCATGCTTGTGCACAGACCGGAGGGGCTTTGCGAAGTAGTCACCCAGACTGTGTTTGGTTTCTCCAATGTAGAGTAGGTCACATTGAGCGCAACGACTACAATAGACCGGATCGGAAGAGGTAGGGGTGAAATGCTGCTTCACCTGGAAAGATTGTTTAGGCCATTGGATGGTGAGCCGAGAGGAGGGGAAAGGGACAGGTGCTGCACCTTCTACAGGTACATGGGAAGGTGCCGTAGGAACGGGGGATGGTGGATGAATGGATGAGGGTGTCCTGGAGGGAATGATCCCTGTGAAATGCAGAGGGGGGGGACTGAGGGGAAGACGTGTTTGGTGGTGGCATTCTGCTGGAGTTGTCTGAAATGGTGGTGAATGCAGAGGCTGCTGGGATGGAAAATGATGAGAATGGGGACCCGATCACACTGCTGAGAGAGATGGGAAGGGACAAGGGCAGACACATGGGTGATGGGTTCGGATACTGTTGAGGGCCCTGTCAACCATGGTGTGCTGGGAAACCACAGTCATGGAAGAAGGAAGCCACAGCAGCAGTGCTGGTTTGGAAGGTGGCATCATCTGAACAAGATAGGCAAAGGAACTGAGAGAATAGGATGGGGTTCTTACAGGATGTGGGTTGTGAAGAGATGTCATGAAGATAGCTATGGGAGTCAGGGGCTTTGTAGTGGATGGTAGTGGGCAGTTTATTCCCCAAAATGGAGACAGAGAGGTCAAGGAAAGGATGGGGAGTGTTGGAAATGGACAATGTGAAAGTTACAGAGAGGTGGAAATTGGAGGCAAGATGAGCAAATGTTTCAAGGTCCTGTGGGAGAATGAAGTGGCACCAAAACAGTTGTCGACATACCAAGAAAAGAGCTATATCTACCTCTTCCTTCAAACCCAATGGTTTGGTCTGAGCCACGTTCTGTGATAATGAATTCCACAGCCTCACCACTCCCTGGGTGAAGACATTTTTCCTCAATCCTAAAAGGTTTACCGCTGGTCTTTAAACTACAACCCCTGGTTCTGGGCTCCCCCCAACATCCTTCCTGCATCTAATCTCTCCAGTCCTGTTAGAATTTTATTGGATTCCATGAGTTCCCAATCATTCTTCCAAACTCCAGGGAATTCAATCCTAACCAACTCAATCTCTCCTCATTCGTTAGTCCTGCCAATCAATCAATGTGGGAAGCCTTCACTGCACTCTCTGTGTGACAATGGCATCCTGCCTCAGTTGAGGAGATTGACACCGCACACACCATTGCAGGTGTGGCCTCACCAATGCCATGTATACTTGCAGCAAGACATCCTTTTCCAATGCTTTAACTACATCAAGAACGGTGAATTAATAGCCTGGATCTAACTTTTAATCTTTGGCAACAAATGCAGAACAAAACTGGTTGCATTGTTGTAACTGAGATGAAAATGGAAAATATTAACTACTTGAGATAATGGTTCAAATGTTCAAAGAAACTATATAAGACCATAACACATAGGAGCAGAAGTAAGGCCATTCGGCCCACCGAGTCCACTCCGCATCTATTTGCATAGCCTTAATATTTGAAATCAAGCTTTTGTTTTTAACTGAAGCACAACTGAATTACTTTCTGTGGTTCAAATCTATCGGTAACTAACCCAGCAGCAACCTCAAACATTGGCTGGGACAGCTATACTGTTAAGGGCTTAGATGGTAAGGAATTACTTAAATGTGTTCAAGAAACTTACTTCAGGCACTGGGGCCTCCATTTGTCGAGAGGTGAGAGCGAGGACAGAGGGCTGCTGGGAAGGTGAAACCATTTTATTTGGGTAGTGGCTGAATCCAAGAGTTGATCAGCTAAGGTGTTTGTATTTTCATTATTTAAATTGTTTTATTGTGTGATTTGGTAAAAACTGTCCTTTTTCATTTACCTAAGCTAAGATTAAAGTTAAATTTAAGGTTAAAAATGGCAGTAGATCTCAGACCCGTGTTATGCTCCTCTTGCTTAATGTGGGAGCTCAGGAACGTGGCTGATGTCCCTGACTCCTTCACGGGCAGGAAATGTGTCCAGCTGCAGCTCTTGTTAAGACTACACGACGGCTCTGGAGCTGCGGATGGAGCATGCGCGATGCTGAAGAGGTAGTGGATAGCACATTTAATGAATTGGTCGCACCGCAGATTAGGATTGCTGAGGGAGAAAGGGATTGGGTGACCAAAAGGCAGAGAAGGAGCAGGAAAACGGTGCAGGTGTGCCCTGTGGTCATCTCCCTCCAAAACAGGTATACCGTCTTGGATAATGTTGGGGGAGGTGGCTCACAGGGGAAGGCAGCAGTAGCCAGGTTCATGGCACCGTGGCTGGCTCTGTCGTACAGAAGGGCGGGAAGCAGAGTGGGAAGGTTATAGTCACAGGGAATTCAATTGTAAGGGGTGTAGATAGGGGAGGAGAAAGTGAGGTCTGCAGATGCTGGAGATCAGAGCTGGAAATGTGTTGCTGGAAAAGCGCAGCAGGTCAGGCAGCATCCAGGGAACAGGAGAATCGACGTTTCGGGCATAAGCCCTTCTTCAGGAATGAGGGCTTATGCCCGAAACGTCGATTCTCCTGTTCCCTGGATGCTGCCTGACCTGCTGCGCTTTTCCAGCAACACATTTCCAGTGTAGATAGGGGGTTCTGTAGTTGAAAAGGAGACTCCTGAATGGTATGTTGCCTCCCAAGTGCATGGGTCAGCAATGTCTCAGATCGACTGCAGAACATTCTGAAGGGGGAGGGTGAACAGCCAGTTGTCGTGGTGCATGTTGGCACCAATCATATCGGTAAAAAAATGGGATGTGGTCCCGAAAGCAGAACTTAAGGAGTTAGGAGCCAAGTTAAAAAGTAGAACCGCAGAGGTAGTAATCTCAGGACTGCTACCAGTGCCACGTGCTAGTCAGAGTGGGAATGATAGAATAAGCCGGATGAATGCATGGCTGGAGAGATGGTGCAGGAGGGAGGGGTTCAGATTTTTGGGATATTGGGACCAGTTCTGGGGGAGGTGGGACTATTACATATTGGACGGTCTACACCTGGGCCGGACTGGAACCATGTCCTTGGGGGTACTTTTGTTAACACTGTTGGGGAGGGTTTAAACTAATGTGGCAGGGGGATGGGAACAAAATGAGGTCAGAGGAGAGTAAGGAAGCAGTAACTAAAGCCTTTAAGGAACTAGGTAATGAGTCAGTGTGACTAAGGGGAAGGAGAAGGATAGGCAGGGAGCAGATGATGAACACAAAGGGACTGGTGGTCTGAAGTGCATTTGTTTTAATGCAAGAAGTGTAGTAGGTACAGCAGGTGAACTTAGGGCTTGAATTATACCTGGGAGTATGATGTTACTGCTAATCCTGAAACTTAGTTGAGGGAAGGGCATGATTAGCAACTAAATATCCCAGGATATCAATGCCTCAGGCGGGATGGAGAGGGGGGTAAAAGGCATGGAGGATGTGCATTACTAGTCAGAGAGGATATTACAGCTGTGCTGAAGGAGGGCACTATGGAGGACTCGAGCAGTGAGGCAATATGGGCAGAGCTCAGAAATAGGAAGAGTGGGGTAACAATGTTGGGGCTACAGGCCTCCCAACAGCAAGCGTGAGATAGAGGTACAGATATGTAAACAGATCATGGAAAGATGTAGGAGCAACAGGGTGGTGGTGATAGGGGATTTTAATTTTCCCAATATTGACTGGGATTCACTTAGTGTTAGAGGTCAGGATAGAGCAGAATTTGTAAGGAGCATCCTGGTGGCTTTTATAGAGCAGTATGTAAATAGTCCAACTCAGAAAGAGGCCATACTGTGCCTGATGTTGGGCAATGAGCCTGGCCAGGTGGTTGAAGCTTCAGTAGGGGAATACTTTGGGAATAGTGATCACAATTCCGTAAGTTTTCCATAAGTTGGACAAAGACGGTAGTGGGAGGAAGAGTGCTAAATTGGGGAAAGGCCAACTTTGGAAAAATTTGGCAGGAGCTGGGGAGTGTAGATTGGAAGCAGCTGTTCGAAGGCAAGTCCACATTTGATATGTGGGAGGCTTTTAAAGAGAGGTTGATGAGAGTTCAGGAGAGGTATGTTGCTGTGAAAATGAGGGATCGAAATGGCAAGGTTAGGGAACCATGGATGACAAGTGAAATTGAGACACTAGCTAAGAGGAAAAAGGATGCGTACATAAGGTCTAGGCAACTGAAGACAGACAAAGCTTTGGAAGAATATTGGGAATGTCGGACCAATTAGCAAACAGGGTTAAAGAAAATCCCAAAGCCTTTTTTTCATATATAAGGAGCAAGAGGGTAACTAGAGAAAGGATTGGCCCACTCAAGGACAAAGGAGGAAAGTTACGTGTGGAGTCAGAGAAAATGGGTGAGATCCTTAACGAATCCTTTGCATTGGCATTCACCAAGGAGAGGGACATAACGGATATTGAGGTTATGGATAGATCTTTGAATACACTAGGTCAAGTCGGCATGTCTGGATGGGATCTACCCCAGGTTACTGAAGGAAGCAAGAGAGGAAATAGCTGGGACTTTAACAGATATCTTTGCAGCATCCTTGAACATGGATGAGGTCCCTGAGGACTGGAGAATTGCTAATGTTGTCCCTTTGTTTAAGAAGGGTAGCAAGGATAATCCAGGTAATTATAGACAGGTGAGCCAGATGTCAGTGGTAGGGAAGCTGCTGGAGAAGATACTGAGGGTTAGGATCTATTCCCATTTGGAAGAAATGGGCTTGTCAGTAATGGGCAGCATGGTTTTGTGCAGGGAAGGTCATGTCTTACAAACCTAATAGAATTCTTTGAGGAGGTGACAAAATTGATTGATGGGGGAAGGACTGTAGATGTCATATACTTGGACTTTAGTAAGGCGTTTGGTAAGGTTCCCCATGGGAGGCTGTTGGAGAAGGTGAAGTTGCATGAGGTCCAGGGTGTACTAGCTGAATGGATAGAGAACTGGCTGGGCAACAAGAGACAGAGAGTAGTAGTAGAAGGGAGTTTCTCAAAATGGAGACCTGTGACCAGTGGTGTTCCATAGGATCTGTGCTAGGACCACTGTTGTTTGTGATATATATTGGAAGAAGGTATCAGTTGCCTGATTAGCAAGTTTGCAGGTATCACCCGTGATTGATAAAGTAGCAGATAGTGAAGGGGACTGTCAAACACTGGCAGTCCTCACTTTTACCCTGTCAGAGAATACAGCAGAATATAGATAGGTTGGGAAGATGGGCAGAGAAATGGCAGATGGAGTTCAATCCGGGCAAATGCGAAGTGATGCATTTTGGAAGATCCAATTCCAGAGCAAACTATACAGGAAAAGTCCTGGGAAAATTATGTACAGAGAGAACTGGGTGTTCAGGTCCATTGTTCCCTCAAGGTGACAACGCAGGTCAATAGAGTGGTCAAGAAGGCATACAGCATGCTTTCCTTCATCGGACGGTGTATTGAGTACAAGAGTTGGTAGGTCATGTTATAGTTGTATAATTTGGAAGATCCAATTCCAGAGTAAACTATACAGAGAGAACTGGGTGTTCAGGTCCATTGTTCCCTCAAGGTGACAATGCAGGTCAATAGAGTGGTCAAGAAGGCATACAGCATGCTTTCCTTCATCGGACGGTGTATTGAGTACAAGAGTTGGTAGGTCATGTTATAGTTGTATAAGACTTTGGTTTGGCTGCATTTGGAATACTGTGTACAGTTCTGCTCGCCACATTATCAAAAGGATATGGATGCTTTGGAGAGGGTGCAGAGGAGATTCACCAGGATGTTGCCTGGTGTGGAGGGCGCTAGCTACAAAGAGAAGTTGAATAGATTAGGATTATTTACAGTAGAAAGATGGAGGTTGGCGGGAGGCGGGAGAGCTACAAAATCATGAGAGGAATAGACAGGGTGGATAGCAAAAAGCTTTTTCCCAGATTAGGGACTCAATTACTGGGGGTCATGAGTTCAAAGTGAGAGGGGAAAGGTTTAGGGGAGATATATGTGTGGAAAGTTCTTTACGCAGAGGGTGGTGGGTGCCTGCCAGCAGAGGTGGTAGGGGTGGGAATGATAGCGTCATTTAAGATGTATCTAGACAGATGCATGAATGGACAGGGAGCAGAGGGATAGAGATCTTTAGAAAGTAAGCGACAGGTTTAGATAGAGGATCTAGATCAGCGCAGTCTTGGAGGGCCGAAGGGCCTGTTCCTGTGCTTTCATGTTCTTTTGTTCTTTGTTCTTTGTTCTTTGTAGATAATTATCTTTATCAATATGTAAATCTACCTACTAGAGAAGGAGCAAAACCTGACCTTCTCTTGGGAAATAAAGCAAGAACAGTAACTGAAGTATTAGTGAGGGAGCACTTTGGGACTAGTTATCATAATTCTATTAGTTTTGAAAAAGAATAAAAGTTAAAGATCTTAATTGGAGTAAGGCAAATTTTATTGGTATGAGACAGGAACTTTCAAAAGTTGATTGGAGTCAACTATTTGCAGGTAAAGGGATGGCTGACAAGTGGGAGGCTTTCAAAAGTCTGATAACGAGATTACTGAGGCATTACGTTCCTGTTAGAGTGAAGTGTAAGGCTAGCCAGAGTAGGGAACAATGAATGAATAAAGATACTGAGGTTCTGGTCAAGAATAAGAAAAAGTCACAAGTTAGATATAGCAAACTGGAATCATACGAATCTCTTGAAGAGTCTAAAGGGTGTAGGAGAATAGAGAGACCTAAGGGTTCGGGTACGTAATTCTTTGAAATTTGTGTAACAGGTAGACAGGGTGGTTGCGAAGGTATTTAACAAACTTGTCTTCATTGCTCAGACCTTTGAGTATAGGAGTTGGGATATCATGTTGAGGTTGTACAGGATGTTGGTGAGGCCACATTTTGAGTACTGTGTACAGTTCTGGTTGTCCTGCTATAGAAAGGATATTATTAAATTGGAAAGAGTTCAGAAAAGATGTTACTGGGACTGGAGGATTTGAGTTATAAAGATAGGCTGGATAGACTGGGACTTTTTTCACTGGAGTTGAGGAAGTTGAGTCTGGGGGTTATCATTGACTAGAAACTGAACTGAATGAGCCATATGAACACTGACAAAGAGTGACCAGACTTGAAATGCTAACTCTGTTTTTCTCCCCTAGATTCTGCCAAACCTGCTGAGTTTCTTGAGCAATTTCTGTTTTCACTTCGATGGCAACAACAGCAGGTCAGGAGCTTGGAATTCCACAGTGAGTAGCTCCCCTCCTGTCTCCCTGATATCTGTCCACCATCTACAAGGCACAAGGCAGGAGTGTGATGGTCTGGATGGATGCAGCTCCAACAAACACTGAAAGAACTTACCCCCATCCAGGGCAATGCTGCCTGCTATATTGGAACCACAGTTTAGAAGCTTAGAAGATTGTGAATGGCATGGATAGACTGGAAAGCATGAAACTTTTTCCCTGGTGGAGGGGTGAATTACTAGGGGACACAGGTTCAAGGTGCGGGGGTGGGGCAAGTTTAAAAGAGATGTGCGAGGCAAGTCTTTCATGCAAAGGGTGGGGAATGTCTGGAACACGCTGCCAGACGAGGTGGTGGAAGCAGACACAGCAGCAGCATTCAAGAAGCTCCTGGATAAAAACAGGAATAGGAAGGGAATAGAGGGATACGGATCCTGTCAGTGAAGACAGTTTTAGTATGGAAGGGTAAAATGTGTCAGCACAGGCTTGGAGGGCCGAAGGGCCTGTTCATGTACTGCATTGATCATTGTTCTTTGTTCACAGTCTGGATTAGACTGGGGTGCTGGAAAAGCAGAGCATGTCAGGCAGCATCTGAAGAGCATGAAAATCGATGATTCGGGTAAGTCTGTTTCCACAC
>NC_057713.1:131059604-131073759 GCF_004010195.1 Chiloscyllium plagiosum
AGAGAGAGAGACAGAGAGGGACAGTGAGACAGAGAGAGAGAGACAGACAGACGTGAGGTCCCTTTATCACCAAAGAACAGGAGCAACAGTGCATACCATTTACAAATGCACTGTGGTAACTCACCAAGACTCCTTTGACCACACCTTTCACACCCAAAACCTCTACCATCAAGAAGGATAAATGCAGCAGATACATGGGAGCACCACCTCCTGGAAGTTTCCCTCCAATGTTGTACACACCCTGGATTGGAACTGTACGGTTGGTCGCTAGATCAAAATTCGAAAACTCCTTCCTCTAACAGCACTCTGGGAATCCAGCCAAGGATTCTAGCAATTCAAGAAGTTAGCTTAGCACCACCTCCTCAAGGACAAGCAGGTGTGGACAACACATCCTGGCCAAGATAGAGACAACTGCATCCCATGTAGAAATCAAAAAATCACTCTGCATGCATTCTCAATACCTCAGTGATGGGAATCAGATGGATACTTCCCTCTTACTGCATGGGGACTGTTGGGATTCTGCCTTTGAATTTGAATTTGGATTATGTTTTATTGTCATGTATACTCAAGTACAGGGATACAGGAGGACAGTGAAACATATACAGTATCACCATTCACGGCACGTACCAAATCTTGGGTAAAAAGTCAAAAAATAAAGAAACATGTAAAAGTTCAATGTTATAGTTCTTCTCATTATAACGTAGTAAATAAGAAATAAAGGTGAAAGTTCCAAGTTACAGTCCCTCTTTAAGCCATGGGTCTGCAGTTGCTCCACACTGCACTTTCCACAGGAGGACTCTCTCTCTCCCCTAAGCTGGGCCCAATCTCTCTCCCTCACAAGGACTTGCTGTCTCTCTTCCCCATGAGGACACTCTTCCCCCCCCACGCTAGGCCCAATCTCGCTCCCCCCCTACGCTGGGCCCAATCTCTCTCCCTCACAAGGACTTGCTGTCTCTCTTCTCCATGAGGACTCTTTCCCCCCTACGCTAGGCCCAATCTCTCTCCCCCCTACGCTGGGCCCAATCTATCTCCCTCACAAGGACTCGCTCTCTGTAACCCATGAGGACTCACTCTTTCCCTCATAAGGACTCGCTGTCTCTAACCCATGAGGACTCACTCTCTCCCTCATAAGGACTCGCTGTCTCTAACCCATGAGGACTCACTCTCTCCCTCACAAGGACTCATTGTCTCCCCTCTACTGGCCCAATCTGTCTCCTGCACTAGGCTTGATCTCTCGATCCCCGCGAATCCACGCTGCCACTTTGCCCTGTCTGCCAGGTCACCAGTGTCCCACCCTGGTGCCATTCCTCTCCACCAGCTGCCCTGCGGTGCCCCCTTGCCCAGGCACACCAACCTCCTTGCAAAGTCCTCGCTGTGGGCACCTAGCCCCTGCCGGGGCCACCGCTTCTTCCCTGACCGAGCTGCCTCTGGAAGGTAAGTGGAGAGAAAAAAAATTAAAAAGAACTTAGAAAACAGCAAAAAAAGAAGAAAGAAAAGCACTCAGAGTAGATGGGCACTGGCTTAGGAGCCTCACTGTCTCACAGAGTCTGTGGAGTAATGGATTATTGTAAATTAATCAGTAATGTAACAGATGATGTAATCATGACATAGGGTGAACAGTAGATTCAGATAGAGACTGAGATAGAAGCTAGGCTCTGTACAGGCTGCATAGTGTGAATAAAGAGGTAGAATTACTTCACCACGCTACCATCCATATTACTGGTGGAGTAAAGCAGATAAGAAGCACCAGTCCAATCAACACTAAGGGGACTGTGATAAACCAAGATAAAAGGAAGACTGCACTGTGATATCAAAGTCCCTTCCATGTACAGCCCTCATTCCCAACATTAGGTGGCAGCATTGCAGCAAAGGTTAGACACATCCAATACCAAACACTTTCAAAATTCCCAGGTGACAATCTGCAACTTAAAATGGCTGCTGTGATCACCTGACCACAGATTGACTACAGAACTCACTCAATCAATTCTACCATCTCATCCCAAGACTGTAAAGGCAGTGAGCTAAGTCAGTACCAAGGATGCCTTTTATTTTATTCACTTGTGGGACATGGGCATCGCTGGCTGGGCCCAGCATTTATTGCCCATCCCTAATTGCCCCTTGAGAAGGTGGGGGTGAGCTGCCTTCTTGAACTGCTGCAGTCCATTTGGTGTGGTGTAGGTTGACTCACAAGTCCTCAGGGAGGGAATTCCGGGACCCGGCGACAGAATATTCCTGCAGAGTGTTCCACTTGGGATGACAATGGAACCAGACTAGAAAATATAAAAACAAACCATATTTCAGTGGCTCACTTGGCAGAGCAGAGAGGGTAGAAAAAAATGGATTCACAATAACAAGATCTGAAAGGCTTGCATGCTCTCTCTTTCTTTCTTTCTCTCTCTCTCTCTCTCTCTCCCCACAAGGATTAGCGTGTCAGGGACCTCTGATGGGCCCATGGGTTTCAAAAAGGAGTCTGCCCACCTTACCCAATACCAGCTGAAGCTGCCAGTCCACTGGGTAAAATAGAACCAAGAATGGGATGATCCCTTTAAGTTCCCATCAGTTGACCATTTAAGGGCCTCAGACAGCTCCAGTGAAGGTGAGATGGGGTGGGGAGAGTTGGTGAGGTTTAGTTGGTGGTGTGACTCAGTGGCTAGCCCTGCTGCCTCACAGCACCAGGAACCCAGGTCCCTTGGGTGACTGTGTGGAGTTTGCACATTTTCCCCATGTCTATGTGGCTTTCCTCCAGGTTTTCTGGTTTCCTCTGACAGTCCAAAGATGTGCAGGTTAGATGCATTGACCATGGGAAATGCAGGGTTACAGGGATAGGATAGGAGGGTCAGTGTGAGCTGAATGGCCTGTTTCCCCACTGTAGGAATTCTATAATTCTCGCAAGAGGCAGGAAAGCCTGGATTTGCAAGCTTTCTGCCTTTAATACTGCAGTGTGTTTTTTTTTTGTGGGCATAGAGGAGGGAGTAGAACATCTAATCTGTACAGCATTGTGACTAAATATGTAAAATACATTATTATTTACTTCTTTTGTCTATTCTCCACCTTGATTGAGAGTTAAGGTTTCAGAACAGAGAGGTAAACAGGCCCTTGTGTTTGGCAGATTCAGTTTGCAAGCCCAATTTGCCCACATATTTATTTTGACCGTTATGTCACCTCCCACTTAAAGCACAAAATTTAAAAAAACTTCAAAGTTTGAAAAAATAATTAAATGTAGAAGCAATTTTTTTAAAAAAGTTGTGATGCTGATTAGTTACTAGAAATCAAATTTAAAATCCAGCCCTTTCAATTCTTTAAAATCGAACTGGCAGGTTCCGTCAGGGCCAATAGGCAAGAATAAAGATATTTGAAAACTTAGCAGAAACTTTAGCTATGAAATATTAGAGTTAATATAAAAACAAGCTGCCTGGTAGAGCTGAATTCACTGCATACTTTACATAATGTCAATGGATGGCTTTTAAAAGATGATACATTTTTACCAATTTACCAATCTTACCAATTTTTATAGATGCACCATAGAAAGGATCCTATCTGGATGCATCTCAGCCTGGTATGGCAACTGCTGTGCCCATAGACTTCAAGAAACTGCAGAGAGTTGTAATGCAGATTTCAAAGAATTATGTACCTGAACACCTTGGTCTCTCTGTTCGACAAAACTACCCAGGACCCTACCATTAATCATATATGTACTGCCCTCGTTTGTTTTACCAAAGTGCAATATTTATCCAAATTGAAATTCTAAAATTTGGTACAGTGTCACATAACAGATTTGTGACAGAAGTTACAGGTCGTGGAATAAAAGGATCATGGAGACAAAATTGGCTGAGAGATAGGAAGCAGAGAGCAATAGTGAATGGATATTTTCAGATAGAAGAAAGTTTTGTAGTGAAGTTCCCCAGAAGTCAATATTGGGACTTCTTCATTTCATTGTTTTTATTGACTATTTAAATCCTGGTGAGCAGGGGACAATTTCAAAATTTTTGTATGAAACAAAACATGGAAGTGAAGATTGTTGAAAATCACATAACATCAGGTTATAGTTCAACGGATTTATTTGGAAGCACTAGCTTTCAGAACAGTGCTTCCAAACAAACCCGTGTGCGTGTGTTGTGTGTGATTTTTAATTTTGTCCACCCCAGTCCAACATCGGCATCTCCAAATTGGAAGTGAACATGACAGTATAGAACATCAAAAGGACATAGCCACTTTGGTGGAGAGGGAAGAAGGGTGGCAGATGCAGTTTAATGAAGAGAAGTGTGATGTTTGGCAGGAAGAATGGACAGACAATACCAAATAAAGGGTGCAATTTTGAAGGGGTTGCAGGGTCAAGTGGACCTGGAACTGGGCACAGATCACACAGTGAATACAAAGTACAGTGTCCTTAATCGGGGCACAGAGTATAAAAGTAAGGAAGTGATGTCGACATTGTGAGCTGGAGTATTGTGCACAGTTTAGGGCCCCACAGTGTAGGAAAGATGGGAATGCATTGGAGAGAACGCAATAGATTTACAAGAATGATTCCCAAGATGAGAAACGTTAGTTAGGAGGATGGGCTGGGACTGTTCTCCTTGGAGAGAAGGAAGCTAAGAGGAGATCTAATCAATGTTTTCAAAACCATGAGGGAGCTGGATTGAGTAGGTTGTGAGAAAATATTCCCACTCATAATAGGTTCAAGAACAAGACGGCGTAGATTTAATTATTCCAAACCAGCTGTAGGTGGACTTTTCAGGGTGTGCACTCGCCTGAACACTGGCCTGTGAGTTCTCTTACTCGATTGAAGTCTAGTGGATCTCTTTCGTTGTCACGAGTCCACATACTGGCAGCAACTACAATGGCTTGCCGGCCCTGATCTGTATGAAATGTTTATCCGTTTGGCCAAGGCTTGACTTGGTTTTGATGTTTTGCTGTGGGCTGACCAAGAGTCTATATCCTGAGTGAGGAAACACACTTCCCTGAACCCCAAGCTCAGTTGGACTGGAGAGGGTGTCCCCTTCCAATGCAATACCCTGCAACTCAAATGCTCCACTTGCTGCATTCTCCAATGACAGCCAGTTGTAGAACCTGATTGAAGTCCAGTTGGGCTTCAGCGAGTCAACACTTTTGCATAGTTGTGTCATCAATCCCACATCCCAACCGATCTCTCAGCATCTCATTAAGGGTTAAACCAAAGTCACTTGCCTCTGTCAGTCATCTTAACCTCGTCAAAAATCCTGATAAGGATTCCTCTGATTCTTGAATTGTTGAGTAAACCAATAGCATCTCAAAATCAGAGGAGGCTTGGGGTCATGATATTCCTGAACAAAATCTGTCAACTCTTGAAAGGTTTTAGTAGCTGGTATACTGGGAAAGGTTTTAGTAGATGGTGCCTCTGGGAAAGGTAGGCTCCTTAAAACCAAATAAGCTGAGGAGCCACAAGCTGGCAGGAGAATTACTCTTTGCTTTTCATCTGCCCAGATGAATTATTTGCCCAGAAAAAAAAACACATTCTTTCCACATCCTGGGCCCAGCCTTTGATGTTGGTCTGTGTTGGTGGTGGCTGTTGTCCGTGCGCCGGTTGGGGCGGAAGTGACGTCATCGCTCGCTGCGGTGGTGGTGACTGCAGCGGCCACGTGGGCAATGGCGCCCGAGCGGTTCCAAAGGTCGCGAGATGGTTCAGGAACGGTCGAGGAATCCGGAGTGTGGGGGTGAGCACATGAAAGTTTTTTGTACTTACTTTCTTTGGTGTTCGATATGGCTAGGAAAAAACGTTTGATGGCAGGATTAAGCTTCCCAAATAACGGCATGACGCCAGAAACACTTCTCCCAATTCAAAGGCTGGGAGCAAGTAGTGAACAGGTTTCTTCAGGAGTGATTGTTTCTCTCGTCCCACTGAAATAACTCCACAGAGGCCGGTATCCCATCAGCAAGTCACTAACACTGATCCTGCTCCCTCAGAGCCAGCTCTCCGAGTGAACAGAACCTTTGAATCCTGGTTAAAAAAACCAAACAGGAGTGTCAATGTCAACAGAAATTTGATTTCTTTTATTACATCGCCAATTTCTCTCCTCCCCTGCTTCCTGAAATAACTCCATGATGGTCGATCTCCCGTTACCAAGTCACCCTTTATTTGTACTTGGAGAGTCCTTGACACTGGTCCAGCTCCCTCGGAATGCTCTCAAACTCTCAAAAATGCTGAACACTATGGGCAGTTTAGCATGGCCAGTGCATCTGGCTGAAACTCCTTTGGACAGGGGGAGGAAGCCCATGGAAACGCAGAAAGAATGTGCAAACTCCGAACAGGCAATCATCCACGGTGGGAATGGAACCCAGATCCCTGGCACTGAGAGGCAGCATTGCTAACCACTGAGCCACCGTGCTAGTCCCTCATTTCATAGAATCCTTACAGTGTGGAAACAGGTTCCTCAGCCCAACAAATCCACACTGACCCTTTGAAGAGTAACCCACTCAGAAGCATTCCCCTAACCTATTACTCTACATTTACCCTTGACTAATGCACCTCACCTACACATCCCTGAATACTATCGGCAATTTAGCAGGCCAGGTCGCCTAATGTACACATCTTTGGACTACACAGACACAGGGAGAATGTGCAAACTCCACACAGACAGTCACCCGAGGCTGGAATCGAACCCGGATCCCCAGCGCTGTTAGGTACCAGGGCTAACCACTGAGCCACCGTGCCATCCCAAACTCCTGTTTCTCCTTTTTCTTTATTTTCTCTTTTTTTTTTAAAATGGGCAATGCTTTGTGATAATTCCCTGTTTTTTTTCTTTTTTTTCTCTCTTTTGTTTTATTAAACCCCCACACTACCGCCTAACTGCGGTTGTGCTTATTTTTCCCCAGCACCCTTGGTGTGTGTGTGTGTGTGTGTGTGTGAGACACAGTGAGAGACACAAGGTGCACAAATCTTTATTCAATTATTACAGATTAGATTACATTACATTACAATGTGGAAACAGGCCCTTCGGCCCAACAAGTCCACACCGACCCGCCGAAGCGCAACCCACCCATACCCCTACATTTACCCCTTACCTAACACTACGGGCAATTTAGCGTGGCCAATTCACCTGACCTGCACATCTTTGGACTGTGGGAGGAAACCGGAGCACCCAGAGGAAACCCGAGCACCCAGAGGAAACCCACGCAGACACGGGGAGAATGTGCAAACTCCACACAGTCAGTCGCCTGAGGTGGGAATTGAACCCGGGTCTCTGGCGCTGTGAGGCAGCAGTGCTAACCACTGTGCCACCGTGCTGCCTGCAAAACTCCTGTTTGTATCTGTCAGCCAGGGCTCCCTGATTGAACCAGGTTAACAGCCACAATGAGGGAACTCATACTCTATGATGTGCATCTGGCTCCTTCATTACAATCTCTTCAGTGGGACAGGCTTGATGGGCTGAATGGCCTACCCCTGTTCCTCAGTTTCTCTACCCACAATCCTTCACAGTCACTCATCTAAAATGCAATGTTATCACAAGCCATTCAATTTCAATTTGTATTATCTGAAAGTCAATGGAAAACTGTTCAACCCTGTATCATCTAAGAAGTCTCTGAATTCAAATTCAGTGTCATTATTTAGAATGGAAAGATCCAAGGGGGAGAAAAATAAACAAGTTGGAATCCTTTAACTGCCTATTAGGTTTGTAAACAAAAAAGAGATCACATCGATAATAAATGCTATTCTTGGCTCATGAGTGTTTCAAAGTTTTTAAGACCACCTGCTGAGCTGTGAAATCTGAAGCCCAGCCAAGCATTCGCAATAGAACAGCTCTCATAACCAGTATTTCCAGCCGCATTGACAGGAAAGAAATCTAAGCAGAATGCCCATCAATTAATGGCAGGTGAATAGGTGCAGATCATCCTTTACATTGACTTTTCTTTTTAAAAAGTATCTGATTTGCCAGTCCAATTAAAGCAAAAATATGACTGCAGATGCTGGAATCAGGGTCGAGAGCGTAGTGCTGGAAAAGCACAGCAGGTCAGGCAGCATCCAAGGAGCAAGAGAATCAATGTTTTGGGCATAAGCCCTTCATCAGGAATTCCAGATGCTGCCTGACCTGCTGTGCTTTTCCAGCACCACACTCTCGACAAAACTATAACAGCAGAGGACATTTAGTATTTGCATTTTTTTAACTGAGGGCAGTCCTTTTCCAGTGGTGGAAGTACTGTGAATTATGATTAGATTAGATTCTCTACAGTGTGGAAGCAGGCCCTTCGGCCCAACCAGTCCACACCGACCCTCTGAAGAGCATTTCTCTCTGACTGATGCACCTAACACTATCAGCAATTTAGCATGGCCAATTCACCTGATCTGCACATCTTTGGACTGTGAGAGGAAACTGGAGCACCCGGAGGAAACCAACACAGACACAGGGAGAATGTGCAAACTCCACACTGACAGTCACCTGAGGCTGGAATCAAACCTGGGACCCTGGTGCTGTGAGGCAGCAGTGCTAACCACTAAGCCACCATGCTGTCGCAAAGCAATTACATAATACAAATGTCAACATACCTTCGTAGGCATCTCTATGATAAATTGCTGCATCTAAATTACAATTCAACACTCATAAATATGGTGTTTGAAGATGTCAAATCTTTACATTTACCATTTGAAATATTTCTGATTCCTATCTGAGATTCTGTCTTCTCCAGGAACTCTCAAACCTGATGCTGTTCTAGTGGTTTTCCAAAACCCCACATCAGATGAAAATGTTGTGTGTCAGGATATCTGATTTTTACCCCTCCACCCCATTGAAAATGGGGAAGGTTTGGCGCATTTGCATTTTTCACGCTCCTGAGGTGGAAAAAGGACGAAGGAAAATGGTACCAGGAATACAGGGAAAAATCCGATTTCCTTGCAAAGAAATCAAAAGGGCAGCTTCTTGCACACTGAAATAGGCACTGCGTGTCAAAAGAACAGACAACAAAAGAGACAGACAGCACAGGAACAGGCCCTTTGGCCCTCTAAGCCTGTACCCATCATCATGCCCAAACTAAATGAAAAGACAAACCCTCTGCCCTTACTCAGTCCATATCCCTCTATTCCCTCCCTATTCACGTAGCCATCCAGATGCCTCTTAAATGTCACCAACGTTGCTGCTTCCACCACCCCTTCTGGCAGTGCATTCCAGGTTCCTACCACTCTCTGGGTGAAAAACGTCCCTCACACATCTTCCTTAAACTTTCCCCCTTGAACCTGTGCCACCTTGTAATTGAAACTTCAGCCCTGGGCAAAAAGCCTCTGACTATCCTTCCTTCACAAATTCAAAGAAAACAGAATAAGACACTACTCCACAAGTATTTCAGACCCAACAAATGACACAAACAAAAAATGAAAAAATTCCAGTTGATATGCTGTCACAAAGAAGTACCTAACAATGTTAGTCATTCCATGCAAAGAAGAAGTGCCTTCTCAAGGCGCATTGTAAACTTCCTAACACCTAGTTATTGTAGGGAGGCAATGGCCGAGTGGTATTATTGCTGTATTGTTACTATAGAGACCCAGATAAGGTTCTTCAAACCCAGGTTCAAATCCTGCTCTGGTAGATGAATGCAGAAAATTACAGCACAGTACAAGCCCTTCGGCCCTTGCTGTTGTGCTGACCTGTGGAACCAATCTGAAGCTCATCTATTCTACACTATTCCATCTTTATCCAGTGACTTATTTAAATGCCCTTAAAGTTGGCAAGTCTACTACTGTTGCAGACAGTGCATTCCATACCCTTACTACCCTCTGAGTAATGAAACTACCTCTGACATCTGTCCTATATCTATCACCCCTCAGTTTAAAGCTATGTCACCTCGTGCTAGCCATCACCATCCGAGGAAAAAGACTTGCACTGACCACCCTATCTAACCCTCTGATTATCTTATACGTCTCAATTAAATCATCTCTCAACCTTCTTCTCTCCACCAAAAACAGCCTCAAGTCCCTCAGCCTTTCCTCCAAAGACCTTCCCTCCATACCAGGCAACATCCTGGTAAATCTTTCCTATAATGCAATGACCAGAACCGCACCCAATACTCCCAAGTGCGGCCGCACCAGAGTTTTGTACAGCTGCAGCATAACCTCATGGCTCTGAAACTCAATCCCTCTACCAATAAAAGCTAATATACAGCGTGCCTTCTTAACAATCCTATCAACCTGAGTGGCAACTTTCAGGGATCTATGTACATGAAGATGGTGGAATTTGAATTCAATTTAAAAAGTCTGGGATTAAGAGTCCATGAATTGATTGTCAGGAAAAACCGATCTGGTTATTAATGCCCTTTAGGGAAGGAAACTGCCATCCTTAACTGGTCTGGCCTAAATTTGACTCTGGATTCACAGCAATGTGGTTGATTTTTAGCTGCCCCCTGGGCAATTAGGGACAGGCAATAAATGCTGGCCTAGCCAGTGATGTCCACATCCCGTCAATCAATTGAACAAACACTGGGGTGGGTTTCAAGCAGATTCTCCCTTCTTCATAAGGGATCGAATATCTAATAGAAATTAAATTAGAATTAAAAAGATGTGAAAACATTCAATTCATTTTACTTATGAGATTAAATCTTCCCTGTTTTGGGATGGAACCATAAATTCCACAAAAAATAAAATGTTCAAGAATGAAAGCTGAAGTACAGAGATGGTTTAAGAAAGGCATTATCATTTGACATGTGGATGACCATTATTTATCACAATAATTTCTACAGAACGATGAATATCTCAGCGGACCATAAAATTGGGTTTTGACACTTGCTTAAACATTGCTGGAAGATTTTGGAAGTGAACAGGAACTTAATTAAACTGGTTGGTTCTTGCAGAAAAGTATCACTTTTGGAATGAAGACTTGATGATACAAACATTCTGTACATTTGATAATTTGGAAATGGGCAATGGGTTTGACTGGACATCAGAAAGTATTATCACTTTATGTGAGTCTATGTGTTTATTCTGTGTTGGTAGAATCATAGAAGTATCCATTTGGCCCATCAAGTCCACACCGGCCCTCAATTTCCCATGGCGAATCCACCTAACCGGCACATCTTTGGACTGTGGGAGGAAACCAAAGCACCGGGAGGAAGGGAGAGCGTGCAGACTCCACACAGTCACCTGAGGGTGGAATCAAACCCAGGTACCTGGCACTGTGAGATAGCAGTGCTAATCACTGAGCCAACATGCTACCCCAGTTAAATAAATGACAATAGTTTCTCAGCTTGTGTCACTAGCTATTCAATTCAGAGCGTTGTTATATTGCAAAGCATTAAAGTGTTCTTTCAGAACTAGAGGGCAAAATAGCGTGAGCACATGGTTAAGAAACATAACATTAATAAGACATTGATGGTATGTTTACGTATGCTTGTCTTATGTGAATAAAAGTACCGTGAAAAGATATTATCCAATATTTCTGTTAATTATACAAATGTAAATGTTTACTCAATGTAATCTAAAGAAAAGGCACAAGGAAAATCCGCCTTAAATATATTCAAATATAACATCTACATCATGTATTCGTGTCTTAAAAGATGTCTACATTTTCTATGTTTAATATCCTGAAGAAAAATTGAATCATGTTCTCTGTTACGCTGCTTTTATCTCCCTTCTTTCCTATCACATATTACAAATACTCTCATTGAAGATTCTATACGCAGCAGGAAGGCCAAAGTAATTTATTGCATTAAAGACAAATCAAACTTTATAGCAAATACAAAACAATATATGATGGGGAATGGGTGAAAGGTTATAATACAGTCACAGCCTCAGTACGGCAAATTCACTGATGTTTGTGCTATATAAAATATTATCTGAACTCCTTGGTTATATTACAGCTTTGTTGTATACTCTTAATAGAAAACTGCTTCGGGCATCTTCTTAGTGATATGCATTAGCAAATGTGACTACATCTGACAACAGACAGTGAAAATGTAGCATATCATCTTAAATACTGAGCAATTCAAATTTACAAAATAGTATCAACAAATTATACTTTAATAATGTAAGAGATAAAGATTAAAGATTTGTAACAGTTGAGTGTAGCTTCTTAAATTGATAGTTCATTAAATATTATGCTTTATAAATTTACACTAGTTTTAATTAATTTTATAGTTTAAACACCAACCATAGCTTGAATCCATAACAAAAAAAAATTCCAGTTGTGTCAGTGGTCAAAGTTTATATTGATATAGCTCATAAAAAGGTGAACACTTCATTTTACCAGCACTATGAATATCTTGGGAGCAGACCAGGATCATTCTGCTGTCTGGATCAGAAATGCTGTTTCACTTGTTATTGAAGAGACTACATCTAGGTATCCCTGGGTTAAGTACTAGCAGGAATCTCATGCATCTCCATCAGGGGACGGCTGACATAGCTTGTACAATCTAACAGAAACAGATGGTAGATATTAGACTGTGATTGAATACAATGTATTCGTAATTATCAAATTTATTAAGCATTCACTATGGAACATTAAAATGAAGTAAATAATAATTATATCACTGAATGCTTTGGCCAACAGAAAATATCTTGTTGCACTTTACTACATTTGAAAACAAGACATAAGTGAGGACTGCAGATGCTGGAGAGCAAAGTCTAGATTAGAGTGGTGCTGGAAAAGCACAGCAGTTCAGGCAGCATCCGAGGAGCAGGAAAATCGACGTTTCGGGCAAAAGCCCTTCATCAGGAATACAGGCAGGGAGCCTCCGGGGGGGGGGTGATAAATGGGAGGGGGGTGCAGCAATCACGTTTACCTCTCCACCCTGGAGGCTCCCTGTCTCATTCCTGATGAAGGGCTTTTGCCCGAAACGTCGATTTTCCTGCTCCTCAGATGCTGCCTGACCTGCTGTGCTTTTCCAGCACCACTGTAATCTCTACATTTTCTGACAAGCTCTGTAAACTATATTGCTGGTGCTGAAGCGGAATAAACATCCATAGACATTTGTTTCATTTAAATAATATTGTGGAAAAGGCAACTTACCTTGGCCATGAAAACCAATGAGCTCATGGAAAATAAATAAACTTTCTATTATTTTTCATGACATCCTATCAGATGTCATTATTCTCATCGAATTCCCTGACCTTGCTGATGTTACTAGAAACTACAAAGAGAGGCTCAATCGTTCTTTTTCTAAAACAAACCTTTAAAATATCTTCATACAACCAGCCTTCATTTGAACTAAATTGAAGTACTATAAAGTGTAATAGATTCTTGAGGTTGGAGATATCTGCTTAAAGAAGGAATGAAATAGTGTCCGTGGATGCTCTAAGTTATTGCTGCAACTATGTGAATCACATCAACTATCAGTAACCACATCAGTTTAACAAATAATCCAATAATGTTGAAATAAACTAGTTGAATCTAAAAGAGAGAGGAGGCATAATCAATTAGGTCCATGTTAAATTCTTAATGGAACACAGCCAATGCCTGATGTGACACAATTAAACTGACTTCTGTGAAACTCATGAGTAACTGGTTTAAACAACATATTGAATTGATTTGAAATTAATTGAATTAGCTCTAGCTGTATTGTCCATCTTAGGTACAAAGGTCCCTGGGTACAGATACTTGAGACCAAATTCTTAGGAAGCAGAAGAAATTAGAAAAGTAAAGATATAAATAGTCCAGCATTACAGCTCATTGGAATAAATTAGAAAAGGAAAAAGTTCAGAGTATCAGTCTTTCCGACCCAGTCCATGGTGATACCTAGCCTTATGGGAGATCTCCACTGCCTGCACCAGACCCACCAACAGGAGGCGCTCCATTCTCTGTGCCATCTCTTCACCACTGGGCCCACTGCGCTGATGCCAAGTATATTAGTTGGAACTGTTGTTTTAAAATATTTATCATCATCAGTATGGGTTTAACTATTTGAAACTCAAACAATGTAAGGAAAAAATGAATGGGGATCGGTGCATATTGGGAAAGGGACAAGTAGTGACTGAAAGCTGGCTTGATAATAAGAAATAGAAAATAGATACAGTAATAGATCACATGATGTCTCGAGATTGTTCTGCTTTGCCCCACATCTCCCGCGCTGCCCACATGTCTGCATTCGCTTGGACACACAAATCAGACTCAAAGCTATAAATATACTGGGCCAAACACCAGCCAAACGCCAGCTCGCAGATACCTCCTCCTACTGCCGCCTTGACCATGACCCCACTCCCCAC
>NC_057713.1:131075237-131110529 GCF_004010195.1 Chiloscyllium plagiosum
CTGACCTATCACTCTCACCTTGACCTCTTTCCACCTATCCATTTCCGACGCCCCTCCCCCAAGTCCCTCCTCCCTACCTTTTATCTTAGCCTGCTGGACAAACTTTCCTCATTCCTGAAGAAGGGCTTATGCCCGAAACGTCGATTCTCCTGTTCCCTGGATGCTGCCTGACCTGCTGCGCTTTTCCAGCAACACATTTTCAGCTATAAATATACTCAACAATATAACATCCACACCTTATAGGGTAGAGAATTTCAGGGCTTCACAAACCTGAACAAATTTATCTTAACCTCAGTCCCAAATGATTCATTCCTTAACTGAGACAGTGTCCTTGTGATTACCCCAGCGAAGGTCAAACAAGCTGTCTGTATTTAACCTGCTCATCCTCATCAGATTCAAGTATATTTCAATGCAATCACCTCTCATACTTCAAAACTCCAGAGAAAAGGGTCAAATTTCCCTAATCTATCATTTTAGGACAACCCTCTCATCTGAGGAACTAATCTAGTGAAGCTTAGCTGTACTGTCTCCGGGCAAGAATATCTTTCTTTAATAGGAGGGTCAAAACTGTACATAGTACATCAGGTGTTGTCTCACCAAATTAGAGCAAGATTTCCTAATTGTTATACCCAGTCCCCTTGCAATAAAGGCCATGTGCTATTTGTCTCCATTACTTACTTTCAATACCTTCATGGTAACTTTCAGTCTTCCTTGTACAAGGCAACATTTAAGAGGCATTTGGAGGGGTATATGAATAGGAAGGGTTTGGAGGGATATGGACCGGGTGCTGGCAGGTGGGACTAGATTGGGTTGGGATATCTGGTCGGCATGGACGGGTTGGACTGAAGGTTATGTTTCCATGCTGTACGTCTCTATGACTCTATGGCTGTAATTATACCCAGGTTTCTCTGAACAGACCTTTCAAAACCTACACTACATTTCTGTTCCTGCCATTTGCTCACTCCCTGAGCAGGTCTGAGGATACAGAGGTCCAAAGGCAAACTTGGGCAAGTGGTATAGTTGGAGATCTTTCTGCAAGGGTTTTCTTGAGCTATAATTTAGATTAGTAGACTTTACTTCAGACTTTAAAACTTCAAGCTAATTAAGGAGCTGAGTAAACAGAAACTCTCTGACAGCGACAGTTAACTGTCAATCGATTGACAGTGACAAGGTATTAATCACTGTCACTACAAGTTGTCATTTGATTGGAAGTCACCAGGCCTCTATAAATGTAGACATGGAAAGAGGGGCTCTTGTGGTGCACTGGTAGTGTGCACCTCTTACCCAAAAGTCCTGGATTCAGGTCGCACCTATATTGTAACACGTCTGAACAGGTTGAGTAGAAAATATCTATAAATATAGACATGGTGAGGCTGGTCTGGTGCAGTGATAGTAACTCTATCTCTGAGCCAGGAGGCCTGGGTTAAAGCTGCATCTGCTCCAGAGGCATATAACAGGTTGGTTTGAAAATTCTAAAAATGGAGATGGGTTTTACACTTGCAGAGTATGACAAGATCTGTTTATGGTGGGTATGAGTGCTAATATTTCACTGTAAGGGGATGGTGTGCTGCTTTTTATCTTTGACAACCTCTGGAAACTGATGAGTGTTCAAGGCTTTAATTAAGTGAGAATGTAGGTGACTGATTTGTGAGGTTTAAAGATTTTATCACTCAAAACATAGGCAGTTGTTTAAGCCAGTACTAGACAGATAAGTATTACTTGAAGTTTATAGATTAACTAATTAAAATTGATAGGACAGCACTTAAACACTGCTAAAAGGGAAATTGAGCTGGAAGCTTTTCATCACAGACTCATTAGGATTGCAATGCAAGAGAAAGACAAACAACTTTAGAGAGAAAGCAACAATTTCATTTTGCTTGAGAAGACCATACTGATGATCGGTTGGCATAGAGATGTAGCAGGAATGGGTAACTGCTGACAGAATCTCAGGAGGAGGCCAATTGGCCCATTGGCTACTCCAGTTCTTCGAATGATCATCATTGCTTAGTGCTAGAACCCTCACTGATTTTTTTTTTTCTTCCTTTTATCAATCTTTGATTTGGAGCTGGGAACTGAAAGGCGACCTTTAGATTATGAGCGGCGGTTTGTGTTCAAGAAGAGGAACAAACAGGTTCTTCCTCATATTTGAGGCCAGGCCTGAAAGTTAACTGCAAGTTGGTGCATGATCAAAGAACTGTATAAATGTTTCAACCCCAGAGTGATAACTTGCTTAACCAGATGGCAAATATCTGTTCATCAATGAAGTGAGTACCTGGGAATCAGTTCCAGCAAGTTTGGGAGAGAACATGCTGATCAAACAGAGGGAAGGAATGGAGGTTTTTGAAATGTTTGGAACTGGGAGTTTGAGGAGGAAGAGTTTGGCTATTGATGTTATAGCATGAAGGTTTGGAAGCTTTCTGCCTAACCTCCCATTATTGGCTATTGAAAGTTTACTAAGTAGCTATAAGAATTTAAATGAATATTTCTTAGGGTCTACCAGAAGTTATATATGGGTGTCATGAGAAACTAGACAAAATATAATCCCAGATGTCGGTAATGTTACGGATTGTGGAGACTGCATTGATAAACTGGCCAGTTACAGCACATTTATTTATATTTTTCATTATCCCTTAACTGTATCTATTTGCCTGACAGTCTGTCTGTTTTTGTATGAGTGTGGCAACTAGGATTAAAGAGGGTTGGATTTAAACTTTAGACATTAATTCGGTTGACTTGCCGTTTTACTTAGGTCTGCTGAAATTATTGTACTGTTAATAAATTAGGAGAAAGTGAGGACTGCAGATGCTGGAGATCGGAGCTTAAAAATGTGTTGCTGGAAAAGTGACGTTTCGGGCACGAGCCCTTCCTGAAGAAGAGCTCATGCCCGAAACGTCGATTCTCCTGCTCCTTGGATGCTGTCTGACCTGCTGCGCTTTTCCAGCAACACATTTTCAGCTGTTAATAAATTGTCAAGTTTTTTTGATTGAGCTATAAACCTGGTGTTTGGCATTGATTATTCACAAAGTTTGGCACGAGTTATTCAAGATGTCTGGTTAGGAACCATTAGAATGCATTTTGAGGGTCATTTGAGTATTGTAATTTTACAGTGTTGTGAATACAGGGATTAGGGAGGCTGATTTCATTCAACTGTCTGTCTGTGTTTTAACACTAGTGCCAATCTCCTGTTTTTTTTTCCCCACATGCTTACACATTGTTTTTGTCCACTGTAAAGCATGAGCCACCTAGCTCATCACCCCACCAATGTATCAATGTCCTTTTGAAGTTCTAAGTGATCCCCTCACAGCTTACAATTTTTCCAAATTTTGTATCAACTGTAAACATTGCATTTTCCTGGCACACCAAGATCCAGGTCATAAATACATATCAAGAAAAGCAATGGTCCCAATACTAACCTCTAGGTAACTCCTCTGAAATCCTTCCTCCAGCCTGACCCATGTTTCCTGTCACTCATCCACATTTGTAGCCACGTTGCTCCTGACCCTTTTATTCCATGACCTCACTTTCCTCACAGACCTGTTGCATACTGAATCAAACATCTTCTGAAAATCCATGTACACCATATTATCAGCATTACTCTTGGCACAGGAACGCAACCTTCTGCCCAACAATGTTGTGCTAAACATGACGCCAAATTAAGCTAATCTTTTCTGACTGCCCTTGGTCCATATCCCCCCATTCCATGCATCTTGATGTGCTTGTCTGAACATCTCTTAAACGCCCCTAATGTATCTGCCTGCACCACCATCCCTGGCAGTGTGTTCCACAATCTTTCCACTCAGTGTAAAAAAAAACTTGCCCCTCACATCACCTTTGAACTTTCCTCCTCTCACCTCAAATACATGCCCTCTAGTATTAGACATTTCAACTCTGGGAAAAAGATTCTGACCGTCAACCCTACCCATGCACCTCAGTTTTATAGTCTTCCATCAAGTCTCCCCTCAGCCTCTACCACTCGAGACAAAACAACCCGAGTCTTTCTAGCCTATCAGTATAGCTCATACCCTCTAGTCCAGGCAGCATCTCTTCTGCCTCTCCAAAGCCTCCATGTCCTTCCTGTATGAGAACTGATCTCATCAAGTCTTTCAATTACCCTCTTCAAAAAAAACTCCAGCAAGTTGATTAAATATGATTTCCCTTTTACAAGTCCCTGCTAATCTTTCCCAATCAACGTGCCTTTTTCCATGTAACTACTAATTATGTACAAAACAATTATCTTTATAGGCCTCCCACCACTAAAGTAAAACCAACTGGCCTGTAATTGTTATTTTATTAATTGATTAAATTCAAACCAGACAGATCGAGTCGGACTGATTGGGGACATTTTCATGGGGTGCAGCAGGAATTGGCTCACTCCCTTACACTCGACTCAGTGAGAAACGTGTCACGTGTGGACATATTGATCTACACACAGGACAAAGAAAATGCAGCTTCGTGCATCAACAAATGAATCATACTGCAGACTCGACTGATAATTGAAGATTGGTTTCCTGTGTAATTCACAGCACAGTCAGGATTATTAGATTAGATTCCCTACAGTGTGGAAACAGGTCCTTCGGCCAAAACAGTCCACATCGACCCTCCGAAGAGTAACCCACCCAGAACCATTTCCCTCCAACTAATGCACCTAACACTATGGGCAATTTAGCATGGCCAATTCACCTGACCCGCACATCTTTGGACTGTGGGAGAAACCGGATAAAACCCACACAGACACGGGGAGAATGTACAAACTTCACACAGCCAGTCACCCAATGCTGGAATCGAACCTGGGACCCTGGTGCTGTGAGGCACCGTACTGCCCAAATATTAGCACGTGTTTTTTCAATCATGGAATCACAGTATGAATCCTTACTAACATCGTGTTAAAGACTATTGTCCTTGGTTTTGTAACGTGGGCTGGTTGAGCATGGTCAGCATGCTACCCACTGCAGGCAGTCAATGAGGTGTTGGATAGCGCCCCCCTTCCCCGGCATTGGAATACTTCACGTAAATGCCTGGCATCACACCGGCACCAAAATGCACGCACCATGCCTCTCTGTGTGATAGGCAGAAGGTCTTTTGTGTTTTGATGGTGGTATCCCAGAGTGGAGAAAACCACTTCATGTTTTACTGCACATGTAGCAGCATATAATGGGTGAAAGCGAGGACTGCAGGTGCTGGAGATCAGAGTCAAGATTAGAGTGGTGCTGGAAAAGCACAACAGGTCAGGCAGCATCCGAGGAGCAGGAACATTGATGTTTCGGGCAGGGGCCCTTCATCAGGAATGAGCTCATTCCTGATGAAGACCCCCTGCCCAAAACGTTGATGTTCTTGCTCCTCAGATGCTACTTGACCTGTTGTGCTTTTCCAGCACCACACACTCAACTCTGTTCTCCAGCATCTGCAGTCCCGTTTTCACCCATTATATGCTGCTACATGTGCAGTAAAACATGAAGTGGTTTTCTCCACTCTGGGATACCACCATCAAAACACAAAAGACCTTCTGCCTATCACACAGAGAGGCATGGTGCGTGTGTTTCGGTGCCGGTGTGATGCCAGGCATTTACGTGAAGTATTCCAATGTCTGGGGGGGCTATCCAACACCTCATTGACTGCCTGCAGTGGGTAGCATGCTTTTTCACAACTTGATCTATGCTTCAGTCGCAAAAGTCCAGTTTAATGTTTCAAGTCAATGAGATTTCCATGAGGATGTCTGACGTCTTGTGAAGAGATGTGAAATTGTGTGTGCCAGACACTGTGGTGGTCTTCATAGGAGTGAATTCATATTGTTGTTTCAGGGCTGCTATTGTAACAGTGCCTTGAAGTAGAGCAGTATACCCAGCATCTTCCTTGCAAGAGCTGGCAAAAGGGAGCACCAAGTAATAGGTAGAAGAATGGGGAAACTAGTGCTGACATGATGAATTAAGGAGTAGAATTAGGAGGAAGTTGCTGTTGTAATTGCATGGCTTCTTGTTTTACTACATGCCAGACGGGGTGTTCCAACAATGGTTTCACATGGTCATCATTTATATACCTTAAAAAAAATCTGGAATTAAGAGTCGAATGTTGATCATGAAACCATTGTCGGATGTTGGAAAAAAAAACCCCATCTGGCTCATTAATTTCCGTCAGGGAAGGAAATCTGCCAACTTTACCAGGTCTGGCCGACATGTGATTCCAGACCTGTGCAATATGATTGACTTTTAACTGCCCTCTGGACAATAGGGATGGGCAAGAAATGCTGGCCTGGCCAGTGATGTCTTCATCTTATCAATGAATTTAAAAAAAGGCAGAGAGAAGCTTTGAAGGGTTGATCTTTGAGCCTGAGGTTGTTAGCGGCTTGGGAAAGACCTGGTGAATGATTTGAGCTGCTGCAGTTGCTTCATCTTTCTGCCTCATCTTATAATGAAGATGGCACACTGCTAAACAGGGCATTCATAAAATCTGAGAATGATTGCAGCATTTTTACGAAGATCCAATAGCAGCAAAACTACTCTATATTCAAGACGACAAAAATAAAGGCATCTCTTTGCAAATGCTGACATCTTTTGAGACAGAGAGTAGTGGAAAAGCAGCTTTGGAAGCTATAGCGCAGGTTTCTCTGGGAATAGTTTGCTCCTTAACTAAAGCCAGAAATAGAGCAGGAGATTTGATTAGAGGAGAGTGTGTTCATTTATATGCAGTTTACATTGCTATTGCTGTTCCCTCTACATGTGCGATCAGCTTCTAGCTTCCAAGATAAACATGAAGAAAATTCTGCTATTTGAGCACTTGATGGGTAGAAGGATTAGTTTACGGTGCCCATTTTCCAACTATCATTATAAACACTGAGGAGAAAAGCCATCCCTAATATTGTAATTGCACTTAGTTGATGATTTGGATAAATTCAACATTCCCTCTTTGATGTTGTACTCTGTAACTCTTTTTATATAAATTCCACATGCTTAAATACCTCTGTTCCTTATAATGTGTTCAACTGTCCCTACCAAATTAAAATAACAAAGTGATGCAAACACCCCAAAGCCAATGTGGTCCTGAGCCATTTTCTTCTTCCAAAATGTATCACCTTGTAATTTTCTGCCTTAAATTTTAATCTTGAAATTACTGCCAGATTCTCCTGGTGATTTTTAAAAGACTTATCAAAGTTGTTTTTTCTGGAGTAAGTAGTCATAGAGTCACAGTATTGTACAGGACGGAAACAGACACTTCAGTCCAACTCGTCCATGCTGACCACATATACTAACCTAATCTAGTCCCACCTGCCAGCACTTGGCCCATATCTCTCCAAACCCTTCCTATTCACATACCCATCCATGCCTTTTAAATGTTGTAGAGAAAGTGAGGACTGCAGATGCTGGAGATCAGAGCTGAAAATGTGTTGCTGGAAAAGGTCAGGCAGCATCAAAGGAGCAGGAGAATCAACGTTTCGGGTTTCCTGAAGAAGGGCTTATGCCGGAAATGTCGATTCTCCTGTTCCTTGGATGCTGCCTGACCTGCTGCGCTTTTCCAGCAACACATTTTCAGTTTTAAATGTTGTAATTGTACCAGCCACCAGCACTTCCTCTGGCAGCTCATTCCATACACACACTACCCTCTGCGTGAAAAAGTTGCCCCTTATTTCCCTTTTAAATAAGAGTTTGAGAGAGGGGTGAGAGAAGAGATTGTTTTAAAATTAATCAGAAAATATAGGAATTTAATAAATGCAGGTCATAATTTAGGTTTGACAGTAACTTGCAAATATAATCGCACTTTAAATGTTGCTAACATAAAACAGTCTCCTTCTGGCCCATAAACCCATCACCCTCTCACCCTCTACCAGTCCGTCTACACCTCCATCCGCTATGACCAGGGCCTCCAAGCCCTCCGTTTCTTCCTCTCCTGACGTTCCCAACAGTACCCTTCCACCGACACTCTCATTCGTTTGGCCGAACTGGTCCTCACCTTAACAATTTCTCCTTCGAATCCTCCCGCTTCCTCCAGACCAAAGGGGTAGCCATGGGCACCCATATGGGCCCCAGCTATGCCTAGTTCCAAACTTCCAGCTCAGCAATGTCCCCATGACTTGTCCTACCTGCCTATCTTCTTTTCCACCTATCCACTCCACCCTCCTCCCTGACCTATCATTTTCCAGCACCACTCTAATCTAAACTCTATCACCCTCTCACCCTAAATATATGCCCTCTAGATCTGGACTCCCCCACCCCAGAGAAAAGATCTTGTCTATTTACCCTATCTTGTTGTTTGCAGCTCAATTCTAGGTCAAACAGGACACAGCACAGCTTGATTCAACCAGTTTAACAATCAGGAACGAAAGCCAATCAGTATTAAGACAATGCATGATTTACTCATTTGTGACTTTGTTTGTCAAATAGGTAGTATTGAAAATTTGTAAGTAACATGATAGCAACTTGGTAATAATCATATGTGCATGGCTGAAAAAATCTGGCCTTGAAGAGTACACAGAACATCACTGATTCAATCAGGAGCCATTTCAATGTAAGGTCTGTGCTGAGGTGAAATATTCCTGCCCAGAAATTGAAATGCCAGCATGATCTGTTGAGTATCAATGAGGGAAAGTGATTGACATATGTAATACAAATAAGCAAATTAGACTTCTGTTACACGCCAGACCAAACCCCCTCAAAACACATTAAGAAGATATCCCCGAACCTAACTTTGGAAAGATGTGCAGGTTAGGATGGATTGGCCATGCTAAATTATCCATGATGTTCAGGGATGTGCAGATTTGATGAGTTGGCCATGCTAAGTTACCCTCAGTGTTCAGGGATATGCAGGTTAGGGTGGATTGGCCATGCTAAATTACCCACAGTGTTCAGGGATGTGCAGGTTAGGGTGGATTGGCCATGCTAAATTACCAATAGTGTTCAAGGATGTGCAGGTTAGGGTGGATTATCCACGGGAAACACAGGGTTATGGGGATGGTGTAAGGGGGTGAGTCTGGGTGGGATGCTCTTCGGAGAGTTGGTGTGGACTTGTGTTGTAGGGATCCTAAGTAGATTAAAAGGTGAGTGTAAGGCTTTGCATTCTAGTTGCAATAGGTTTGGTCAAAGTACTTGACTTCAAACAAAATGCACTTTATTTTTACATTACAGTTAAAATACAGATAAAATTTTTAAAAAATTGAGAATTGGCTTAACTATAACTCTATCAAAATGTTTAACAAAATAACATGTACTACTAATTAACTGTTCTAATATAATAACATCCTATAAACACACCCATGGTAAAGACAAATTCAGTAAAATAGATTGTTTCACATGATATTCCAGCAGCAGGAAGAGATCCCCAACTTTTAGCTGTAACAGAGAGAGAAATAAGAACTTCCACATCCAGCTTCAAGACCCCAGCAACTGCTGAAAGCTAAACCTAAAAATCCTGGTTCTGTGGCAACTTGACCCCACCCATTCAGGCTGCTTCTATCGTTCCAACTTTAAAAAAAAATAACTCAAGGCCTCACAAGCTGTTTTCTTTATTGCTTTGAGCAGACTGCTCATTAACTCTCAATCTTCCTTCATAAAAGAAACCAGGACAAAATACATCGCTTAAAGCCATAAGATGGTTACATTTCTAATCCTTCCTAAAGAATGGTGCTGTTAAGTACTGCATTCAGATTATTCAATTAGGATGCCCGTTTGCAATGTAAGAAAAACCTCCTCTCATTATTTTACAAGAAAGAGACTGTTTCATGTTTGGAACATTTAAAGTGTGATTATTTTGCAAGACAAGTTACTGTCAAAACTAAATTGTGACCTGCATTTATTAAACTCCTATATTTTCTGATTAATTTCAAAACAATCTCTTCTTTCAGGAGTACTGGGAGAATTATCAGTGCACAATTCATTTTGTAAAACAAAGATCCTGATTTGTAACCTTTTCCCCCTCCCCACCAAGGATGGACTGGTCCTTTATATTTTTAAGAAGTATTCAAAGGGACAGCCACTCAGTCTCTCTTCATAATGAGATGTTTAGTGAACTCACCATTGAAGTGTCTGACACTGAAAATTTTCATTCGAAATTTGTTTCCTACATTGCGTTGGATCAGAACACAGAAAATCTCCCACCACTCAATTCCTCATCACAAATGGAAAATCTAGCTCTGAGTAATTGCAGCATTGCAGCTTTATATTAGACTTCTACAACACAGAGAGGCCTGTATCAGTGCTAATGCTCCATGTAAATCTCCTTCCATCTTGTGCCCTCATGTCACTTATCCTATATTCACTTGTGGGATCAGGGCATCGCTGGCTGGGCCAGCATTTATTGCCCAACCCGAGTTGCCCTTGAGAAGGTGGTGAGCTGGAACTGCCAGCCTCCAGCTGTTGTCAGCACATTGGAACATGCAGGATTTTCAATGACAGTGAAGGAAAGGTAATATATTTCCAAGTCAGGATGATGTGTGGCTTGTGAGGGAGTTTTCAGGGGATGATGGGGTGGCATGGTGGCTCAGTGGTTGGAGGAGAGGGATGTAAAAAAGACATAAGAGGCAAATATTTACATAGAGGGTGGTTCGCGTGCTGAATGACCTTTCTGAGGAAGTGGTGGATATGGGTACAATTACAATGTTTAAAAGACATTTGGGTGGATGCAAGAAGAGGTAAGATATGGAGGGCAAAAGTGAGGACTGCAGATGCTGGAAACCAGAGTCTAGATTAGAGTGGTGCTGGAAAAGCACAGCAGGTCAGGAAGCATCCGAGGAGCAAGAAAATCAAGGTTTCGGGCAAAAGCCCTTCATCAGGAGCAGGAAAATAGTATTTCAAGCAAAAGCCCATCATCAGGAAAGATATGGAGGGATATAGGTGGGAGCAGACAGGTGGGACCAGTTTAGTTTGGGATTATGTTCAGCATTGACTGGTTGGACTGAAAGGTCTGTTTCCATGCTGTAAGACTCTATGCTTGTGTGTTTTGTTACTGCCCTGAAAAGAGAGAGGTTTACATGATTTTCTCTTTCTGACCTTGGAAACAAACAGCCACAGCA
Organism: Chiloscyllium plagiosum; assembly: GCF_004010195.1. Lineage (NCBI taxonomy): Eukaryota > Metazoa > Chordata > Chondrichthyes > Orectolobiformes > Hemiscylliidae > Chiloscyllium > Chiloscyllium plagiosum. The sequence goes on from NC_057713.1 coordinate 131,086,234, forward strand.
GTTTAAGCTTCCACAATATAAAGCAGAACCAATGGGGTATTACTATTATCCTCATGCAAGGTGAAAGAGATCTAAACTGAGCCCACTGATTAAATAATTGGAGTGACCTGCTGTGGAGACGTAGGCCAGTAATTACAGTAAAACAGGGATTGGTTAGCTCAGTTGGCTGGATGGTTGGTTTCTGATGCAGATTAACGAGGACAATGTGGATTCAATTCCCACACAGGCTGAAGGACTTGAGGCATGAAGGACTCTCCTCAACCTCTCCCCTCACCTGAGGAGTGGTGACCCTCAGGTTAAACCACCTGCAGTCCTCTCTCTAATGACAGAGCAGCCCCCCATGGTCTGGTAAAGCTATGGTGCCTTTACCGTTAACAGCAGTATCCATTGGAAACTCCATTCCTGATTGTTGGTATAAACCGAAATGTTAACCGCTGTGACAGGTAGAAATCGATTTCTTGGTTAGGTCGTCAGTACTTCAGGACAATACTGATGATTAATCATTCATCCAGTTCATTAATGAGACCGGAGATGTAGATCTGTCACTGGGTGCTGGGATTCTTTCCGTTTACCTATAAAGAGCTCTGCCAACGACTGTTTTAATGGATGGGTGTCTCTGTTAGAATGGCAAAACAACAGGAAACCTATTTTCCATTTTGGAAAATTGTACAATATTAGAAAGTTAAAACCCTGAAGTTCATCAACAAAGTAATGGACAGAATCAATTGGACAGGACAGTGGCTCAGTGGTTAGCATTACTGCCTCACAGTGCCAGCGACCCGGGTTCAATTCCAGCCTTGGGCGACAGTCTGTGTGGAGTTTGCACATTCTCCCTGTGTCTGTGTGGGTTTCCTCTGGGTGGAGAAAGTGAGGACTGCATATGCTGGAGATCAGAGCTGAAAAATGTGTTGCTGGAAAAGCGCAGCAGGTCAGGCAGCATCCAAGGAACAGAAGAAGTGCTCTGGTTTCCTCCCACAGTCCAAAGATATGCAGGTTAGGTGGATTAGCCATGCTAAATTGCACATAGTGTCTAGAGATGTGTGGGCTAGCCATGGGAAATGTGGTATTACAGGAATAAGGTAAGTAATGTTCATTGAAATGTTAGTGTGTACTCGATGGGTGAATGGACCGCTTCCACACTGTAGGGATTCTGTTAATGTAACCAATGTTGTCCATATGGTATTTCAAAGTATGACATAATGAACTCATTATTAAAGTTAAAGCCATGGGATTAAAGAATGACCTGATTGAAATAAAATTGGCTAAAAGACCATGTAGAAAGAGCTGGTGAATCAATATTTTTCAGCTTGGAGTCTAACAATGTTCCTGCTACACTTTATGGACATGTAGCTGCACAACACCTGAAAAGGATCACGGTGCCACGATAATTAATGTATCTGCACATCTCTGCAAAATAAACTCAAGATACTGTAACCTGGAAAAAGGGATTCTTAAGGGAATAGCGTGTTCAATTATCTTACTGGAGAGAGATAACTGTGAGTGTTAAGGCTGTTGTGAAACAATGCACATGGACTGCCAAAAGGCATTTTGATTAATGATGTACAACAGACTTGTGAGCGAAGTTAGAACTTGGGGAATAAAACAGTCAGCAGCACAATGAATGCAAAATTGGCTGAGTGATAGGAGACTAAGAATAATGGTTCCTGGATAGTTTTCAGGCTGGAGGAAGGTTTGTTGTGGAGTTCCCCAGGAGACCGTATTGAGAAGCTTGCTTTTCCTGATGTGTTAATGATCTAGACCTTGGTATACATATGGACATTTTCAAAACTTAGGGACAATGCAACATTTTGAAGTTTTGGAAACTGTGACAGGATGGTGTAGAACTTCAAGAGAGCATTGGAAAGCTGATAAATGAGCAAGCAAATGGCAAAGGAAGTTCATTATGGAATAGTGCGAAGGGATACATTTTGATGGAGAAACAAAACATGAACAGAGTATAAACGAAAGGATGCTATGCTAAAGAGTATGCAAAATCAGACAGGTGCAGGTTAAAATGTGCCTAATTCATTAAAGTCATAGGAGAGATGGTGAGACCAGTTAATAAAGCAAATAGTATCCGAGGATTTATTAATCAGAGCATAGAGTACAACAACTAGGAGTTTATGCTGGATTTGTGCAGGACCTCAGCTGGATCAGTATGACCATTTTGGACGCCACACTTCAGGAAGGGTGTGAACATAGAAGAGATTTGCAAGAATGCTTCCAGGGATGAGAGTCTGCAGTGAGGAAGATAGTTTGGAGAAGTTGGAAGTGTTCTTCTTGGAAAGGAGAAAGCTAAGAGGAGATCTGATATAATTTACCACATCGTGAGATGTCTGGGATAGAGCAGATACACAAAAACTGTTCATAAAATGGACAGAGGATGCAAGGTCATTTGCAAATGAAGTAAAAAGATGAGTTAAAAAGAAAAATTTCCCACTGCAAGTCATGATTGTGTAGAATACAGTACCTAGAAACATGGTTTCGATTAATTCAGTCAATGCATTCAAGAGGGTATTAGTTGATTCTTTGAATAACATCAATTTGCATGGAAATGAGGAAGAGGCAGGAAAATGGCATTAAGTGGTACAGCTCATGAGAAGTCACACGACACCAGGTTATAGTCCAACAGGTTTATTTCAAATCACAAGCTTTCAAAGCACTGCTCCTTTGTCAGGTAAAGTGACTTCACCTGATGAAGGAGCAGAGCTCCGAAAGCTTGTTGAACTATAACCTGGTGTTATGTGACTTCTGATTTCCTCCACCCCAGTCCAACATCAGCATCTCCACATCACGCTCCTGCAGGTACAATAGGCTGAGAGATCTCCTCCTCCACCATAACAATTACAGTCCTGTGATAAACCAACCACTTGTAACTAAATTTGAAAATAAACATTGAGATATAGAGTTTAATTTTCCCCAGGAGTCATTACATGGACCATGTATCTTTTGATACACATTAAATTCCAGGATTTGATTCACTCCATGGGATATCGAGAAATGACAGAGGACACTGGATATTGCAAAGACCATGCACCCTGTCCGTACGTGCTCCAGGGTAGCCATACCCCCAGCCAAGTTGTTCCAGGACTGCTATGACACTGGCATCTCAGCGGGCAATGTGGAAACTTGGCTGCAGGATAAATCCAACGTGGCCAATTCTGCCTTAGCTTGACCATTAGCAAAGTGACAGAAGGGAGCATCAGTGTTATCGAGTGGTATTTTCTCAGGAATAACCTACTCACAGGCATGCAGTTTGTGTTCAGATGTGGCCACGACATGTTCTGACCTCATTACAGTTTTGGTGCAAACACAGATGAAAGAGCTGAATTCCAGAGATGACATTAAGGCTTCAATTGAATGACATGGCATCAAGGAGCCCTAGCAAAACAGGAAGCAGTGAGATCAAGGAGAAACCCTTTACTGGAAGGAGTCATACTATGCAGAGAGGAGGATGGTTGTGGTTATTGGGGATCTACCAGATCAGCCCTGGGATATCACTGCAGGAGTTCTTCAGCATAGCTATAGGTTAAACCATCCTGCAACATCAATGACCCCTTTTCCATCATAGGTCAGAAATGTGGATATTCTCTGATGACTGCACAATGTTTAGCACATTCCTGACTCTTCGGATACTGGAGCAGTTCATGTCCACACACAACAAGGCCTGCATAACATTCAGGCTAGGAATGATAAATGGGAGTTAACGCTCACTCTGCACAGTGTCAATGACCATCTTCAACAAAAGAAAATCCAACCATCTCCCCTTGACCTTCAATGGCACAACTAATGCTGGATCTTGTCCTGTCAACATCCTGTGGGGGGGGGGGATTACCATGAACCAGAGGCTCAGGAACCAATAAATAAATATTGTGGCTACAAGATAAGCTTCGAGCCTTGGAATTTACCCAAAGCAGATCCAGTGTTTTTGAGGCAAAAATTGGAATATATTGGAATTCTCACCACTTGCCTTCTAGAAGTGTTTGATGCTATTCAAGACCCCAGGAGCAGTGGCTTGCTTGATTGGCACCAGATCCCCCCATCTTACATCCTCAACACTCCATCACTGATGCACAATGGCAGCAGTGAGTACCATCTCTGCGATGCAGTGCAGTGATTCATCTCCCAAATAAATGACCTCTCCACCCAAGCAAGTCAAGGGCACATTCCCCTCCAAGCAACACAGTCCTGACTTGGATTGAAACCACCTTGACTGTTGCTGTGTCAATAAACTCCTTTTCTAACAGCTCGGTGTAACGCCACATGAAGACTACAGTGGTTCAAGAAAGCAGCTCAGTATTACCCTCATGAGGTCAATAAGTACGAACCGTGATGTCCCATCCTGCAAATGAACTTCCAAAATGTTTTACTACTAAATGTCTAGTTGTGCCACTTTGGGGCACTTGATGAACCACATGGCATTGTATTAATGTCATGTATGAGCCAAATCATAGATAAATGTGATGTTTCCTTCCAAAGGGCCATTGGTGTATTGTTTGGGGTTTTAGTGATAATTCTGAAGTTTGTGTGGTATTTAAAGTCATAAGGTGTGAGTAATAAGTGCAACATCACAATCACTCTATATTGAGGTGCTAATCACTGCAATACCATCCACAAACTCACAGTTATGTGTGACAATGCTGCTCTATTAACAAGGTCATACTGCCCTTGGCTTTCTTTTCAGAGAGGCCATAAACGACACAGACACTAAAAAGCCTGAGGTTGAAGGGTTTTAGGGCCAGTTTGATAATAGCTAGCAGATACTGCCTCAGGCAGAAGGCTTTCTATTGTTAATAAAAACACTTGTACAATGGAAGGGGAGTGGCCAGTTCTCCCAGTTTGGCTTTTCTCTGGTTTGGAAAAAAGCTGCTGGACCCAAAGAAGCAGGTCCATGCTGGTCCTCTCTCTCTGTCTCTGACATCTCTCCTGTAAGACCCTGTGTATGATTTTACCTTTTGTACCAAGGGGTGTTTATGGGGATTGTTGTAAGTATTTGGAGCAGCATCATGAAGTTGGGATGATCTGTTGGGTTTTCAGAGAGGTTAAGTTATTCAGTATTCTGTGTTCTGTTGTTTGTGTTTCAGTAAATACATTCTGTTTTGTTTAAAACTTAGTGGTTTCACCAGCTGCATCACTCCTAAAATATCCACCTTACACCTGCTTCAAACAACTCGCAAAGTTAGGGTCTGGGCCACCTTTCTGAAATGTTTTGAGGGGTCTGGCATGGTCTGTAATATATGTCAACACTTACCTCGATACTGTCCTATCCCCCGTAGTCCAGGAATTCCCCACATACATTCGAGACACCACCCACGCCCTCCACCCCCTTCAAGCCTTCTGTTTCCCCGGCCCCCAACGCCTCATCTAAAAATACCACAGCCATAATGTCAACAAGTGCCTGATAAATGGTACATATCATAATCAGACAATAAGCATACTGTTCTAGCCTAATGGCTGCTGTTGTCAGAGACGAATACAGAACAAACTAACATAATATTTCATTATCTTAGTTATGTAAAGCAGTTACCTTGGAGCTGACTGTGGTGTTCGGTCTCTCACTCCAAGATTCTTAGCTGAGTTCTGCACTCTTGCTCCCTGAAATAAGGCAAACACTTTCTCATTGACAGTAAAGCTAATCCAATTGTTTTAATGCAGATCTTGGAAGAAACTGCAATAATAAAAGTGCCTCATCAAATTAACATTACTCATTCATAACATGTAGGATCTGCAGGATAGCGCTCCTTGGATATTAATTTAATCCGAAAAGGAAATTGTAATTTTGTTTTGAAGAGGATGCACTGACGAGTGTTAATGTGTCAAAAGAAAGAAAATATTCATGTGAATCCACTTTATCATAAATGTCATGAATATCTCAAAGCCCTTAACCTACAATTAATTACTTTAAAATGCAGCGACCACGTGCATTTAAGGAAAACATAACAGCTACTTCTCAGAGAATATGATCACCGAAACAATAATGAAATAAACGAGCAGTTTGTCTGTTTCCGACATAGTTTGTGAGGGAGGAATGCTGGCCTTGGCACAGAGTGTGTTTAATAACAACCAAAATACACAACCCAGCAGCATCAGAGAGTGTTTAATAACAACCAAAATACACAACCCAGCAGCATCAGACAGTGTTTAATAACAACCAAAATACACAACCCAGCAGCATCAGAGAGTGTTTAATAACAACCAAAATACACAACCCAGCAGCATCAGAAGATAAAAACCAAATTCAGGTTCAGAACTGGAAAAGGTTGGAGATTAACCGGTTTAAATCGAGTACGGGGACAGGAAAAGGAAAGAACAAAAGAGAACATCTACGATAAGCATTTGGGATATTATGAAAACAGAGAAAATGAATGAGTGAGACGCTGATGGTGCAAGACAAAAGGAGATGATAGTGAAACTAGTAAATAAACAAAAAAAAAAGAATGGTAAGATGTAAAATGAAATCAAGAATCACCACCAATGGCTTCTTTACAAAAACAGAAAGAATATAAAATAATGAGGGGCAAAGACAAAAGTATTTTCCCTCGCATGAGAGAATTCAAAACTGAAGGGGCATGTTTTTAAGGTGAGAGGAGAAAGATTTAAAAAGGACATGAGGGGCAACTTTTTTTTTTTACACAGAGTGTCTTGTGTGTGCAATGTACTGCTAGAGAAAATGGTAGATGTGGGTACAGTTACAATGTTTAAAAGACATTTGGGTAGGTGTTTGAATAGGAAAGGTTTGGAGGGATATGGGCCGAACACAGGCAGGTGGGACCAGTTTAGTTTGGGAGCATGGTTGGGATGGATGGATGGAAGTGTTTGTTTCCGTGTAGTGTGACTCAATGACTTTATGAACCAAAAAGAACAGAAAAAAATTAAATTAATGGAGTATGGTGCAACAGACATTCTGATCTGAGATTGTGGTATTTAATGTTGAATTTTGGAGGCTGTCTAAGTTCACCATGAAAAGATGAGATGGTATTTCCAAACTTGGGTTCAGCTTCCTAGAAATGGTGTCAGAGATTGATGGTGGAGAGATCAGAGTGAAAATGGACAGATAATTAAAATTACAGGTGAATGGAAGCTCAGGGTCACATTTTCAAATTGACCAGAAGTCTTACTTGCTTCAAATCCGATAACTCAACATTTTTCCAATTCTTTGGAAAGATGAATCTAAAATATTAACTCCACAGTTTCTGTGGTTTCTCCACAGATGCGGCTAGTCATACTGAATTAATATTTTCTAACTTTTATTTCAGATTTCTAGTTTCCACAACATAATATTTTTGTGCAGGGAGAACCCTTGTTTGCATAGGACTTTTCAGATTTCTGAAGGTCATTATAACAAGCGAATGGAAATGTGGCTTTGCATTTGATGCAAAAATTGACAATTCCAACGACACAGAACTCATTGTAATACATTAGAGTTCAAAACCCAAGCTGTGTGCAAATCCTGGTACAGTTGATGTGATTCTCTTGAAGTATTTCCTCCTCAAGCTGAGGGAAGTTTCACTAAATTGATCCCTGGCAAGGGGAGGTTTGACAAGAGGCTGGGTAAGTTGTGTCAATATGTTCTGGAGTTTCAAAAGAACAAGCAGCAATCTGACTGAGACATACAAGATTCTGAAGGGGCTCGCTAGGTCAGATTTCAAGAAATTGTTTCTGCTTGCTGGGAAATCTCAAACATGGGCACAGTCTTAGTCTAGTTCTGTAGAACTGAGCTAAGAGTAATTATAATGATATAAAGATGGAATCTTTGTAAATACTGTGAAGGATTGTGGATGCTCCGTTGTTGAATGCATTTAAGGTTGGTTAGATAGACATTTGTGTCTCAGGGAATTAGGGGAGATTGGGACTGTTTGGAAGAGTAGAATTGAGTCTCACAATCTGCCATGATCGTACTGGACTGGAGAGCAGGGTCTTGAAGTGCAAGTCACCTTAACAAGAGGACTTTTGACTTACTCTCTCTATCTAATGAGAGACAGCTGGTGGTGTGGTTAAGTAGTGGGTAACCAGGCTGTAGAAGATGGAGCCTTCATGGTGACCTCAGTCGGTGTAAGAATTAATCCCTCAACTTTAGTGGAGGACAAACCAGTCAATCAGCAGGCTCAATACGATCTACGCCTGCAGTTATTTCTTCTGTTCTTCAACACAACTTTGAATGTTCAAGAATATGTAAACCAAAATGGTTTTGTAAAAGGAAACTTTAACAATCCCAGCCTAAGAGTCAAGAATAAGGATACAAAGTGACAAAATACAGTATGAGGAGCAAACATGACATCCAACTTTGAAAGGTCTGTCGGAAGTTGAGTTTTTCAATGCCTAAACATTAGCACATAACCAACAAGTAAAACTTATTGGAAAATACTTTTCAATGCAATCTCCAATATAGTTTTGATTAGGTCTTTTAAAACATAAGACTGAATGGACAATTACTGATTAACATTGAATTCAACAGCAATAGTTCATTTAATTTAAATATACGGGTGTAATCATGAAATATTTTTGTTTTAACCTGATTTTTCACAAGTTTGCAAATTAAATATGCTATATATGGTAATATATTTGACATATAATCAGGAGAGCAGAAATTGAAATATTCATGCCCTTATTACTTTTTCATCAAAAAATCTCCAAATTTTTCATTTCCTGGACATTGAAAGTTAATTTGAGTAACAAAATGATTTTTTAAAATGTATTCATTACAAAAGCAAGGCTTCATCTTGCCCTCCAGCAATGTACATTTCTGGAGCCTATACTTGGCATCACTCTTTGCCTTTGGTTAATATTAAGTAATGAAAAGGGATTCTTAATTAAATGTAATGTGTTAGAGTGACCTGCCATCAAACATTTTTCTAAAGATTATATACAAAGCACTCTAGGAAATGTAATCAATGTATCTGCAGTCATAATTAATTATCTGCAGCAAAGTATTCTTTGTAATAGTCGTAAATAGATCTTTATGGCATTAATAATCTTTGATAAAATTGAAAAACTGACAGGCCTATTCCTCTTCCATGCAAAATCATTAAATGTTCATGTCTAACTTGTAATAAAATAGATCTTTTCATGATCTTCTTGGCTGCCTTTGAGTACACACTATGAAATCAGCATGCTTTGAAGTACTATTTTTAACCCTTTTACAACATCCTCTGTTCATTGGTACACTGAACATTCTTTCCCAGTATTTGTAACGTTTTTAGGCATGGAGGAAATCATAGTCATCCAAATTGTTGATAAATTAGCTGATTAAGAGAATGGTCCCAACTTAGCACAAGCTGAAACTCTCTGTGTAAAAGATCCAACCCACAGAGCCAAACACCATCTAGTATCACAAATTGTAGACCATTTTATTCAGATCAGGGGTAACAGTCTGTTTGAATAGATTAGAATGAGCAGTGCTCTGAAAGCTTGTGATTTCAAATAAACCTGTTGGAGTATAACCTGGTGGATTGTAACACTGGCACCTCAACATCCTGATTAGAATCTTCACTGGTTTCAATTATCAACAAGGGTGGTATGGTGGCTCAGTGGTTAGCACTAAGAAACCTGGGTTCGATTCCACACTCGGGCGACTGTCTGTGAGGAGTTTACACATTCTTTGCGTGGATTTCCTCTGGATGCTCCAGCTTCCTCCCACAGTCCAACAATGTGCAGGTTAGGTGGATTGGCCAGGTTAAATTGCCCATAGTGTACAGGGATGTGCAGGCTAGGTGGATTAGCCATGGGAAATGCGTGTGATGTCCTTCAGAGGGTTAGTGTGAACCCGACGGGCCAAATGGCCTCTTGCACTGCAAGAATTCTATAAGCTGTGATTTTAAATGAGTCTCCTCCATAACTGCATTGGAATTTGGTTTTCATTTGACCATAGTTGGTGTACATGCCAATTTGCTGATGACAAAATTGATTTGTTTTGTCATTGATAACAATTTATATTCATTATGTCAAATCATGACAAATTCTGAACTGTCTGCTTGAAGATCCAATAGAATATATCCAGAACAAAACGTTGGGAACTGTAACTAAATCCATCTGTTAAATGTTTATTGTCAGCGCAATCATTTCTCTTTCCTACTTCTGTCAGAACCATTAAACAATTAATATCAGGACAGCTGGCTAAAATTTTCACATCCTATTTTGGTGTTATAGCCTTTTCAAAGCTACTATCTTATGCCAAACTTAAGGCTTAGTTTAAATCCATAAATGTTTTACTACGGCTATTTGTTATGATTAATTACCTCTATGCAAATAGTTTACCACAAACACAGAATTCAGAGATTACAGAAAACCATCCAGTCTTTGTATTACCATTGATTGCAGCATCTGAGGGGGTTTTTGCAAGGTAGTGTTAATATCCCTCCCTCTGGGCCAGGAGCCCCAGGTTCAGGTCCCACGTGCTCCAAAGGGTTGTCATAACACGTCTGCACAGGTTGATGAGAAATATCTTATCTATAACGCAAGTTGGCGTATAAGACAACTGCAAGGGTTTCTCAGATTCAGTAGCTTGACTCTACTTCTCAGCCATTACATATTCATCGTCTTCAGCAATTACTGGCTAGCATGCCCACCTCAGAAATTCCACGTCACTTGTCCTGGGTTCGGAGGGCCCTTGTGTGACTGATGAGCCTGATCATCAAGCCATATCTCCAACCACACACTGAGCAGGTGTTTCTGGGAGGTGGACGTGGTCCGGAGATCATTGGCATTCCATGCTCCAGTCTCTTTTCTACTTGCCGATTAGAATTTGAGAGTTGTCTGTTTTCATACAAGAGTTCCCTCCAATTCTTCAGTGAGGGTCACCCATACATTGGCATCGATGTTGCAGTTCTCGGGCAAAGCCTTGAGGGATTCTTTGAAATAGTTCCTTTGTCCTGCTCTCATTCATGTGCCTTTCTTCTTGATGAAGATGATTTGCTTTGATAGTTGGAACTTGGCTACAGTAGTTAGCCTTAATTTCTTTGCTCAACAAAAATATGTTTTACTTGTTTCATAAGTGGGCACAAATCATCAAGCAGACGATATAAGTAACTGTGTCAGTGAGGCCTGTTCTGGAATACTGTGTCCAGTTCTGCTCACCCTGTTATAGGAAGAATATTATTTAACTGGAGAGGGCTCAGAAAAGATTTACCAAGATGTTGCCTAGAATGGAGGGTTTGAGCAATAAAAATTAGATTATCTACAGTGTGGAAACAGGCCATTTGGCCCAACAAGTCCATGCCCAACCCTTTGAAGAGTAACCCATCCAGACCCATTTCCTTCTAACACTATGGGCAATTTAGCTTGGCCAATTCACCTGACCTGCACATCTTTGGAGGATGTGGGAGGAAACCAGAGCAAATACACACAGACAATGTGCAAACCTCACAGACAGACAGTCACCCAAGGCTGGAATTGAACTTGGATCCTTGGTACTGTGAGACAGCAGTGTTAACCACTGAGCCACCATGCTGCCCAAAGAGGGACATCTATTTTACACAGAAAGTGGTTCGTGTGAGGAATGACCTTCCAGAGGAAGTGCTGGATGCAGGTTCAGTTACAATATTTAAAAGACATTAACTTAATCAAATGAATAGGAGAAAGTGAGGACTGCAGATGCTGGAGATCAGAGCTGAAAAATGTGTTGCTGGAAAAGCGCAGCAGGTCAGGCAGCATCTAAAATGCTGCCTGACCTGCTGCGCTTTTCCAGCAACACATTTTCAGCTAAGTTAATGAATAGGAAAGGTTTGGAGGGATATGGGCCAAACACAGACAGGTGGGACTAGTTTACTTTGGGAACAAGGGAGGCATGGACTGGTTGGACCTGGGGATCTGTTTCTATGTTGTATGACTCTATGAATGGCAGTTTAAGGTATGCCCACAAGAATCAGACACTTTCCTTCAGAAATGACTGTTTGAAAAACAAGTGAAGTATGAAGATGCTTTCCAGTTAATGTTATAGGATTGCTAATTTATCACATAACTAAGCTTTAATGAAGGAAAATAACTGATTTATTTGGAATAATTCAATAAGTTATTTGTAAATTGTTGAATGGTCTTAGCTGACAAGTATACATATGAATGTATCCACCTGATGAAGTGTGGGTTGTATTATGAGTAAGCATTTCCGAGTAATGCCTCACCCATAAGGAACATTTTGTTTCCCTAGCAAACCAGGCATACAAATTCTAAATTGCCTGTAATGTAATTATGGAAGAACTCATTGTCTTCGAGTTGGCTATGAGTGCAAAATAATTAATTACTAAGCTTAATAATTGGTCACTGGATGACAGAATTCATGAATTTCTATTAGTCTACTTCTTGAAGTTTTCTTGAAATTTCAATAAAAGAGCTAATGACTTCACATTATTCCATTAAGAATGGATCTGGGTATTAAAAAAAAAACCAATTGCTATATTCATTACCAAAAAATATAGAACAGAGAGAAGAGACAAGGGGTAAAATGTACTTACAGAAAGACAGTATGAGAAAAAAGGTCACCAATGAATGGCAGTGTAAGAGGGTTTAATGAGAGCGTAGAGAGCAGGGGTTATCATGGAACACTGTCTGAAAAATACTTCCAAGAAATTTTACACAGTAGCTCCTCCTATTCCTTCCACTTTCTCGGTGATTATTCCCAACACAATTGTTGCACAGAATTTAAAACGTAAATTTCCGAGGGGTAAACAGTTCCAGGAATTATCAAGAGCCCAGCAAATACATTGACTTAAGATATTGGAATTCAAAAAGCAGCTTGTTTTTCACTGAATAAAGTCAGAATGACAAAGGTGACAATCACAAAATGTCAGATGGTCTTATTTAGTTAAAGAAAATAAAAGAGACCTAAGGGACAACTTTTTCACGCAGAGGGTGGTACGTGTATGGAATGAGCTGCCAGAGGAAGTGGTGGAGGCTGGTACAATTGTATAATTTAAAAGGGATCTGGATGGGTATATGAATAGGAAGGGTTTGGAGGGATATGGGCCGGGTGCTGGCAGGTGGAACTAGATTGGGTTGGGATATCTAGTCGGCATGGACGAGTTGGAATGAAAGGTCTGTCATCTCTATGACTCAATGACTCTAATTGGAGACAAGACAAGACATAACCTGCCATTATTGCAACAAAAGAGGTATGTCATTCAGATGGTTTCCATTTGGTAATTTGTGTTTTCACCTGGGAACAGGCCGTGTCACCATGGAGATGTCCACCAGGTTTGTCATTAGGCTTGTTTCGATGGGTGAGTACTGTAGGATGGGTGAGCTGATTAACCATGGTGCCAAGGTGTAGGTTAATCAACTGGGGGAGGTGAGAGGGGAGTGAAAAGGAGTGCAGTGATAAGGAAGGAGATAAGGATAGAGACTGGTCAGTGCAACCAAGAGAGTCAGATTGTGTTACCCACCCAGTGCCAGGGTTCAGGACAGATGCTCGGGGGAGACAGGAGCTTGGAGTGGGATGGCAAAGATCCTGTTGATGTAGTCCATGTAGATACCAATGACAAGGAAAGGAGTTCTCCTTACACAATGAGAAGTGGGCACCAAATGGATGAGTAGAATCTTGAGGGTAATTCTGCCAAGTTCCAGTTGGCACATGGTCCATAACATTAGTGAAAAATATTGTGAAGCTCAAAAACTGGTGTAGGAAAAGTCTGTACTAGTTCATTGGTATCGCTATTGGGAAAAATGTAGAGGATGTACCATTGAGACAGTGTACACCTGAACTGTGTTGGGATCAGATTTCCAGCAAATTGTATAATTAAATGAAGGACAGAGGGTTTTAAACTAACCAATGAGGAAGAGGGATCCAGGGGTGGGTGGATGTAGCAAATCAGAGGGTAAAGTTGAGTCAGATGGGAAAAATATTAAGATGAAGAACCAAAGTCAGAAAGGCACAGAGCAAATTAACCCACAAATACACCAAAGGTCAAAACTCAGTGTTGCAAAGATAACAAAAAAATACAAAACTAAAGCTATCGTTTCTGAATGTACATAGAATTCATAACAAAATAATCAAATTAATAGCATGCATTGAAGTACAAAAGATAATGGGGGAACTGAACACCTTGAAAATGTTCTGTTAATCAGGATGAGCTAGCATCAATTAGTTTGAAGAGGTAATTAAGGTAACAGACAGAGAATGGGGATAGATATGGACTTCCAGAAGGCTTTCAATAAAGTCATAAGGAACAGACTGTTAAGATTAGATTAGATTCCCTACAGTGTGGAAACAGGCCCTACAGCCCAACTACTCCACATTGACCCTCTGAAGAGTAACCCACCCAGACCGATTTCCCCCTAACTAATTCACCTAACTATGGGCAATTTAGCATGGCCAATTCACCTAACCTGTACATCTTTGGACTGTGGGAGGAAACCGGAGCACCCGGAGGAAACCCATGCAGACACGGGGAGAATGTGCAAACTCCACACAGACAGTCATCGAATCGAACCCGGGTCCCTGGCGCTGTGAGGCAGCAGTGCTAACCACCAAGCTAGAAGCCCATGGAATTGAGGGCAAATTACTGACATGGCTGAGAAACTGGTTGAGTGATAGGTGACTGAAAGTAGGGATAATGAGTAGGCACTCACATTGCCAGGATGTGACCAGTGGGTGTCCCACAAGGATCTGAGGTGGTCAGGTGTATAGATCTTTAAAATGGCACAAACAGGTGCAGAAAATAGTCAATAATGCTAATGGAATGTTGACTATTATATCTAAAGGACTGGAGTAACAAGAATGCAAATGTTATGCTGTAGTTGTACAAAACCCTGGTTAACCTCCCCCCCCTTGGAGTACTGACAGTAGATCTGGGCACCACACATGAGGAAGGGTAGATTGATCTTGGAGGGAGTACAATGTAGGCTTACAAGAATGATACTGGACTTCAGGGGTTAAGTTATGTGGACAGATTATATAAATTATGCAATTTAGAAGATTGAAGGGTGATCTCCACGGAGCCTTCAAGATATTAACTGGCAAAGACAGGGTAGATATAGATAAACTATTCTCATTGGTTGGGGATTCTTGAACTAGGGGGCATAGTCTGAGAATTAGGGCCAGGCCATTCAGGAGAGACGTGAAGCACTTTTACACACAGGGTGGTGGATGTTCGATGGAACTTTCTTCCGTAGAAAGACAGTGGATGTAGGATTAGTTGTTAATTTTAGATATGAGATAGATGAATTTTTGTTAAGCAAAGTTATTCAGGGATATGGACCAATGCCAGATATATGGAGTTCACAGAGACACTTCAATATGGAAGGAGGCCATTCAGCCCATCCGATTCACACTGACCCTCTGAAGAGGGTCTCACCCAGACCTATTCCAAAGCCCTGCATTTCTCGTGGCCAATCTGCCTAAACTACACATCCCTGGTCACTATGGGTAACTTAGCACGGCCAATCCACCTAACCTGCACATCATTGCACTGTGGGAGGAAACCCACTCAGTCACAGAGAATGTGCAAACTCCACACACTTTTTTTTTTTAAGATTAGATTCCCTACAGATTGGAAACAGGCCCTTCAGCTCAACAAGTTCACACCGACTCTCTGAAGAGTAACCCAACCAGACTCATTTCCCTACATTTACCCTACATTCTGTGCTGTATTGTTCTATGTTCTATGTTCTACCCCTGACTAATACACCTAACACTATGGGCGATTTAGCATGGCCAATTCATCTAATCTGCACATCTTTGGATTGTGGGAGGAAACTGGAGCACTCAGCGGAAATCCACGCAGACACCGGGAGAATGTGCAAACTCCACACAGACAGTCACCTGAGGCTGGAATTGAACCACTGAGCCACCATGCCATGAGCTCATTAAATAGTGGGACTGGCTCAAGAGGCTGAATGGCCTACTCCTGTTCTTACATTCTTATGATCTGATAGCCATTACTGAGACACAGCTGAACGGTGGTAGGGCTCCTGAATATTGAAGGGTATATGTCACTGAACAAGGACAGGAAGCTAGGTAAAGGTGAAGAGGTAGCACAGTTAATTAGGGATAGTATTGATGAGGTAGAGAGCACCCTGGTTCAGGAGATCAGGATGTAGAATTACTCTGGATGGAGATAAGGAATAGGAGGAACAGCCGTCAATGGGTTCCTTAACAGTAACCACAATGCAGGACAAAGTGTGTGATGGTGGATTATAGAGTGTAATTTTGAAAAGAGGGAAAATCAGGATCATTTCTGCAAAAGCCCCTAAGCATGATTGGTGCATCATCATTTGTGATAGAAACCAGTTCCTCAATTGGAATGGTTTTCTCAAGCCTTTTGAATGCATTGTAGATACCCTCACCCCATTCTCTCGTTAAGGGGCAAAAAGGTGAGCAGATCCCTTTAGTTATTATCTCCGTAAAACCCATGTGCACAATAACAATCAGCAGGGCTGTGTTGGTCATGTCGATGGATTATTTTAGTTACAGTGAGAAGCATTATACTCCTTCAGGGCCTGCTGCAGTAACTGAAAGACAATCTTTGGAGAAAGATTCACATTGCTGTTATTATTTCTTCTTTGTTCTTAAAGTCTTTGAATACATAGCCACTGAATACATTGCTTCTTAACTTACCTCACCATTTGTGACTGATTTCTTGTGTTTTACCAGAAGATGGTAAATGTGAAACGATGTTTCTTGGCAGGCCTAATCTTTTACTGCTGGTTTAGAACAAAGTGACTGATCACTTTTCCAAATGGCCTGAAGCTCGTCAACTTGCTTTACCTGAAGCTTGTTGTTCAGGGGAAAACCACCATTGAATTGACCGTGAATTGCTGTGTGCTGCCATTGCAAATTTCCCTTTTAACTTATCGATATCCTTTGTAGCGTACATGGAAACAGTTGTGAAAAGAAATTCGTTCGCCCATTCCGTGTGGAAGTTGTAGATTTTTGGTTTCTTTTCAGATGCTCCAGATCCATCACTCATCATTATTGCCTCTTCTTGTAGTTTGCTGTGTCACTCTGCTGTTGGTCACACCGCAGGTATGCCTCTGGATCAGTGCCTCTGCAAGGTGCAGGCACAAGAGGCTGAGGGGTGAGCTTATAGAGGTTTATAAAATCATGAGGGGCATGGATTGGATAAATAGACAAGGTGTTTTCCCTGGGACGGGGGAGTCCAGAACTAGAGGGCATAGGTTCAGGGTGAGAGGGGAAAGATATAAAAGGGACCTAAGGGACAACCTTTCACACAGAGGGTGATGCGTGAATGGAATGAGCTGCCAGAGGAAGTGGTGGAGGCTGGTACAATTGCAACATTTAAGAGGCATTTGGAGTAGTATATGAATAGGAAGGTTTAGAGGGATCTGGGCCACGTGCTGGCAAATGGGACGAGATTAGATTAAGGTATCTCGTTAGCATGGAGGAGTTGGACCATGCTAACGAGAGGGGTCTATTTCCGTGCTGTACATCTCTATGACTTTATGACTCGAAGACATCACTTCTCTGGCTGCAAATTGTTCAGTCAGCTTGTGTTGCTCGGATGTTGGATACGGGATATGGCAGCATTTCCCATGATGTTTCTTCATGCTGCACAAGCCTAAAAGGTAAAGTCACTGTAGTCCTTCCAGAGCATAGGGTTGCTCTCTCACCAGAGAGATAGAGAGAGAGAGAGAGAGAGAGATGACTGGTGGCGGTTTAACCCGAGGGTCACCATGTCTCAGGTGAGGGGAGAGGTTAAGAAAGCGAATTCTTTCTTCATTATAATCTGATCCAGTGCAGGAATTGAGCCCATGCTGTTGATATCATGCCACATTGCAAACCAGCTGTCCAGCTAAGGATGAAGGGCTTTTGCCCGAAACGTCGATTTTCCTGCTCTTCGGATGCTGCCTGACCTGCTGTGCTTTTCCAGCACCACTAATCTAGACTCTGGTTTCCAGCATCTGCAGCCCTTGTTTTTACCTAGCTGTCCAGCTAACTCATCCCTTCCCCTCCCCACCACTCCATGAGAAAGAACTGCAGAAAAGAACACTGGGTCTACATTGTATGGGCAGAGAAACAGGATGAGCGGAGCTGTGAATCCACACGGACATGGTGGACTGAGCAGCTTGCTAATATACTGTCCTCACATATTAATCCGAGGGGTGTGGGGTTGGGTGGGGGGGGGGGAAGGGAGCTGAGAATGTGGTAGGTAGACAAAGGTAGGGGAGGAAGTGATAGGCTGGAGAAGAGGGTGGAGTGAATAGATGGGAAAGGTGATGGACAGGTCAAGAGGGCAGTGCAGAGTTGGAAGCTTGGGACTGGGATAAGGTGGGGGGAGTGGAAATGGGGAAACAAGTGAGATCCACATTAATCCCGTGCGGTTGCAGGGTCCCAAGGTGGAAGATGAGGTATTCTTACTCCATGCATCGTGTGGTTAGGGTTGGCGGTGGAGGAGACCCAGGACCTGCATGTCCATGGAGTGGGAGGGGGAGTTGAAGTTCAGCCACAGGACAGTGGGGTTGGTTGGTGCAGGTGTCCCAGAGATGTTCTCTAAAATGATCCGCAAGTTGGCTTCCTGTCTCCCCAATGTAGAGGAGACCACATCAGGTGCAATGGATACAGTAGATGACATTGGTGGAGATACAAGTAAATTTCTGTCAGGTGTGGACCTTGGATGGAGGTGAGGTGGAAAGTGTGGGCACAAGTTTTGCACTTCCTGTGTTGGCAGGAGAAGGGGCTGGGTGTGGGGTATGGGCTGGTGGAAGGTGTGGATCTGATGAGAGACTGGTGGACAGAATGGTCTCTCCAGAATGCTGATAGGGGTGGGGTGAGAAATATATCCCTCATGGTGAGGTCTGTTTTCTGCTCCACCCTCCTCTCTGACCTATTACCTTCTCCCCACCTTCATCTACCTATTGCATTCCCAGCTACCTTCGCCCCAGCCCCACCTCACTCCCATTTACCTCTCAGCCCCCCCAGCCCACAAGCCTCATTCCTGATGAAGGGCTTATGCCAGAAACGTTGACTCTCCTGCACCTCGGATGCTGCCTGACCTGCTGTGCTTTTTCAGCACTGCACTCTTGAATGTGGTCATATAGTCAGACGGATTGTCAGTCCTTATCCACATGTTGGAAACCACATTGTTCAAGAAAAATTGGACAGCCACTTTGTTAACGGCTAAAAGGACCACCAGGAAATCTTGTAACTTGGAGAACAACTGGGGCTTCGAAGAGGAATTAGAATCAATTCCAGAGAACTGTGATAGACACAGGGAAAAAGTGGACTGACTTTCAAGACTTTAAGATGAGATAACTCTTGAAAGGGAATTGAGTTCATAGCACAAGTCTTTATAAAATAATGTTATATTACAGAGATGGACTTGTTTAGTTTCTCTTCATGTTGACAATAAAGCTTTGTTTAAAAAAGCTGAAGTCTCGTGCTATAGTTCTATTCATTAGTTGTTGGGTGCTCAGATATTTTCTTTAAATGTTTATTATCCATAACAGGGTTGTAACAATCTGTTTTTCCACACCAATGCAAACTTTTGCTTTCACAACAGCTGGACCTTAATTTTACTGGAGAATTGTAGCCCTTTCAGAGGCATTGATACGACAGGTAGCAAATCCCAGGGCAATAACAAATGTTTCAAACTGGCCATCTGGGTAAGAGCATAAAAAAATTATAAAAAGGCCCACCAAAGCAACGTTGTAGGATCATCAACACTAGTTTCATGCACCTAAAACATACATTCCTTTAAGCAATATATACGACTATTTGAAAGCTTCAGAGCTAATTTGGTATATGTAGCGCGGAGGTGTGAAACTATATGATAAATGGTGCTATAGTAAACAGAACCCAATCAGAACCCATAAGGGAGCTGAGCTGGAGAGTCTGTAGCTTTAGATTAGATTCCCTACAGCATGGAAACAGGCCATTCAGCCCAACAAGTCCACACCAACCCTCCGAAGAGTAACCCACCCAGACCCATTCCCCATGTTTACCCCTGACTAATGCACCGAACATTATGGGAAATTTAGCATGGCCAATTCACCTGACCTGCACATCTTTAGATTGTAGAGGGAATCCCATGCAGACACGGGGAGAATGTGCAAACTCCACACAGACAGTCACCTGAGGCGGGAATCAAACCCAGGCACTGTGAGGCAACAGGGCTAACCACTGAGCTACCGTGCTGCCCCTCAACATGGAACCTTACATGAAACAAACTAAAAAGAAACTACTCAGATTCTTCAAACTTATTAGGATGAACCATTACATTTTACCAGAAGGGATGAGGGATCTGCCAATACTATGTACAAGTTTTAAATATAAAGTGTCTTAAAAAACATGACATTTTTCATTCAGTATACCTGTTTCCTCATCATGTCAGTCGCCTGCATTATGTACCGTGGGGGTAAGCCATGGCTTCTTGCAAGAACAGTAGCTTGTTCTGAAGTGACACTGAGGGTACAACTGGAAGAGAAGGGAGATATTAGGTCAAAGGTTCATTTAATGCATTTTTCAGACAATTAGTTAGAAATACGTTTGCAATATTAGCAAACTCTAGTTCTTCAGAAACACTAGATTGCAATCTTAATTTGGAATCTAGAGTTTTTCCAATTTTAAAATAATTTCTTTGCCAAGCTGAACTGACAATAATTGTGGTGTGTATGTTCAAGTTCAACAGGAAGAGTGTCAAATATTTAGTTGAACTGACTTGAATGTCCGTTGCATTTAGCAAACATGTACTTAGCAGCAAGTAGGATAAATGGAGAGTATAGTCTAGATTTTCCATTGAAATGACAATGAAGCTTTGTTGCTCACCATTGAATAAGAGTAAATCAGACAGAAACCTCCAAACTCATTTGCTGTTATATATGGACAGCAGGAAGTTGCTGTCCAAGATGTCTGCTTCTTCAGAAGCTGATTATGACAGTACCTCAATCCAGAACTCAGCATTTAAATATCTGTGGAGTTTAAAGTTAGGTTTTTACCACAAAAGTGAACAATTGAGCATTAAACACATCAGAGAAAGTATAAGCAATTTTCTCTGTAATGCGACACCATCTTGACTCGTGTGAAATAATCTCTCTGGTATTGAAAATTAACATTTATAAATGTGAAATCTAAACCCTTCAATAAAAAATTATTATTGAAAGTTTAAAAACTAACAAATTCTTGACTAACATTTCTTTTCCTTTACTTTGACCGTATTTCTGTCTCTAAATTCCATCTTCTTTACCTCCTGCTTCGCATTAAACACAGGTTTTGGCATTGAATTAAATACAGAGTTCTAATTTATAACTCAGCAAGACTAAAATTCAAGTCTCCAGAAATGCTGCAGTAACTGTGTGTGCGTGACTAACCTGTGCCTGTTGACTTTGAAGTGATATGCGTAATAACTTTGAACTGCTTGATGGGCACCATCGCTGCAAGCAGGCAGTGGTTAGACAGCTCAGCGTGGGGCCTGAGTTTGTGCTAAGCTAGACTGTGATCTTTAAAGGGAAAGTAAGTGCTGGAACAGTTTGTGGAAGCAACGGCAGAGTGGCTCAGTGGTTAGCTCAGTGGACAGCACCAGGGACCCGGCTTCGATTGTCTGTGTGGGTTTCCTCCAGGTACTCAGGTTTTCTCCCACAGCTCAAAGATGTGCAGGTTAGATGGATTGGCCATGCTAAATTGTGTCCAGGCCTGTGCAGGGTAGGTGGGTCTGGGTGGGATGCTCTTTGGAGAGTCAATTACAAGCTGAAGGGCCTGCTTCCATACTGTAGGGAATCCATGAGAGTCTGTGTGGGAAGAGGAGTGAATTATGGTACAACAATGGAAAGAGAACATGGTCCAAGGTACTCTGAAGTTTCATTGGATGTCTTGCTGGAAGGGATGTGATTCATTCACAGGAATCCAGGATACCTCTCAAACAAACTTGGCCAAGGCAATATGTCACAGTCAAAGCCAAGAGTTAGCCTTTGACAACTGGATGGAATATCAGAATAACGTCCAATGACCTCACTTCATTGTCACGATCAGTGAATGATCGTTATGAGAGGCGCTACAGAGATAAAGGGCATGATTATGACATTTCCGAGTCTGTACAGCTGACAGACGCAATGAATTAATTGACAATTCTGCCCATATTTTGGACCAACCCAAAGATTACAGCTTTGAAGCTTTGTTAGATAGGTAAGGCAATGATGAAGCAATCTATCTGGGCAGACAGAGTTTCCAGTCTGTCTGCTTTAGAGCCTTTGGCATGGCAAAACCACTCAACCAATCATGGTAAGCCAAGCAGGAAGTTCTCAGGAACACTCCCAGAAAATGCCCACCTTTCCACAACATTTTCAAGGATACAAGTGTCAAAGAAGGAAACCCAAAGTCAGAACTGATGGCTCAAGACCAAAGCAAGACACAGCGAGACACAAATTTACCACAATGATTCTTACCAATTTTTATAGGTGCACCAATAGAAAGCATTGTATCTGGATACATCATGGCTTAGTATGCCAACTGCTCTGCCCAGGACTGTCAGAAACTATAGAGAGTTGTGAACACAGTCCAGTCAATCACAGCAACCAACCTTTCATCCATTAACTCCATCTCTACTTCTCACTACCTGGGGAAGGCAGCCAACATCAAAGACTACTCCCACCCTGGCTATAATCTCTTCCAACTTCTTCCATTGGGCAGAAGATACAAATGGTTAAGCACACGGACAAACAGGTCCATCCCCGCTGTTGTTAGACTTCTGAATGGATTTATCAAATTTTAAACTTAATGTTGATCTTGCTGTCTGTGCACATTGTATGGTAAGATCTGCCTGTTCTGCTCACAAAACAAAACTTTTCACTGTACTTACGTACACGGGACAATAATAAATCAAATCAAATACATAATGAAACAGAGACTGCAAATGCCAGAAACCAAAAACAAAAATTGAAATTCTTGGAGAAACTCAGCAGGTCTGACAGCACCTGTTCAGAAGAACCGATCTGAAGAAGAGTTGTTGGACTCAAAACGTTAGCTCTCCACTGCGGGCCACAAGACAGGCACAGCACTCAAACATGGAAATATCACAACAACATATCTGTAAAATGAGCAGCCACACTTCAAGGTTGAATGCTCCATATAACCAGACCATTAATACATCCCATGAGCAGGTATTTCAGACAGTCAACTGCAGAATGCATTGGTTCCATCAGAATCTTTCACCATCACTCACATTGCATGTCCTCAAAAGCAGGGTAAGCATATGCTGTGGTCAAAATTCGATGCGTCTATGACTGATAACATCCTTCCACCTCGCGAATTAAAAAGCATGCAGCTGTAGATGGAACAAACGATGGCCTTCAATGACGTGGAGATTCTTCATCCCTGGAAACCATCACATCTGAATGTTGCTGCAACACATCACCATACTGACACCATGGGAGCAGCAATCGCAAGCCTATTGAAACACAGCTACTATCACTATCCTTAACATCGGGAAGACAATGGGTCTCCAACAACCACTTTGTCTCCTCTTGACCTGACCTAATATTGTTCTATCCAGATAGGCCTTGACAGGATTAGAGGCTTCAAATGGCAGTGCAGTAAAACACATATGTGTAGATGTTATTCCGAACTTCAGTCATCCACATAAACAGAGCACTCTTATCCAGAATAAACTGGATAAAATGGATAAGATGGAAACAGTGGTTATAATATGAAAGTCCACAATATTTCCAGGAAAAACATTTGAGGCGATCATTCACATAATCACTAAAATTATCCCAGGTATAGTGGCATGCTGGAACCTATGTTATATTCTGTAAGCTCATTTATTATGAAACGTCAGTTAACTTAACAAGATTTCCACATCTCAACTCAGGGCAACACTGCTCAGGGCAATGAGCAGAATTAATGTTTGTCAGGTAAGAGCAAACAACCATTTTCTGATACTTTCAGGAGTACAAGATTTTCATTGAACAATGGGGGAAGGTGAAGAATTCTGCAGAAACAGAAACACATCTCTGGACAGAAAGCAGAGTCAATGTTTCAAGTCCAATGATACTTCTTCAGAATGGGCAAAAGTGAGGACTGCAGATGCTGCTGGAAAAGCACATTCCTGATGAAGAGCTTTTGCCCAAAGTGTCGATTTTCCTGCTCCTCGGATGCTGCCTGACCTACTGTGCTATTCCAACACCACTCTGACCCTCACTTCTTCAGAATGGACTGGCATGCCATCTAGCTTTAAATATCAGGTGTTCGACAAGTTTCCCCATGGGAGACTGATTAGCAAGGTTAGATCTCATGGAATACAGGGAGAACTAGCCATTTGGATACAGAACTGGCTCAAAGGTAGAAGACAGACAGTGGTGGTGGAGGGTTGTTTTTCAGACTGGAGGCCTATGACCAGTGGAGTGCCACAAGGATC
>NC_057713.1:131110871-131118363 GCF_004010195.1 Chiloscyllium plagiosum
GATGTTGTGAAACTTGAAAGGGTTCAGAAAAGATTTACAAGGATGTTGCTCGGGTTGGAGGATTTGAGCTACCGGGAGAGGCTGAACAGGCTGGGGCTGTTTTCCCTGGAGCGTCAGACGCTTAGGGGTGACCTTATAGAGGCTTACAAAATTATGAGGGGCATGGATAGGATAAATAGACAAAGTTTTTTCCCTGGGGTTGGGGAGTCCAGAATGAGAAGGCATAGGTTTGGGTGAGAGGGGAAAGATAAAAGAGACCTAAGGGGCAACTTTTTCACACAGAGGGTGGTACGTGTATGGAATGGGCTGCCAGAGGAAGTGGTGGAGGCTGGTACAATTGCAACATTTAAGAGGCATTTGGATGGGTAGATCAATAGGAAGGGTTTGGAGGGATATGGGCCGGGTGCTGGCAGGTGGGACTAGATTGGGTTGGGATATCTGGTCAGCATGGACGGGTTGGACTGAAGGGTCTGTTTCCGTGCTGTACATCTCTGTGACTATGACTCTATTAGACAAAAGAAAGATGATTGGGAAGACTACAAAAACAAACAGAGGATAACAAAGAGAGAAGTAAGGAAAGAGAAGATCAAATATGAAGGTAAGCTAGACAGTAATATAAGAAATGATAGTAAAAGTTTATTTCAATACATAAGAAACAAACGAGAGGCAAAAGTAGAGATTGGGCTGCTACAAATTGATGCAGGAAGGCTAGTGATGGGAGATAAGGAAATAGCTGAAGAACTTAAATATTTTGTGTCAGTCTTCACAGTCGAAGACATGAGTAATACTCCAATAATTGAGAGAGTCAAGGGGCAGAGTTGAGTATGATAGCCATTACAAAAAATCTCCTGGCCCCAACAGGCTACACCCTAGAGTTCTGAGGGATGTGGCTGAAGAAATAGCAGAGGTGTTGGTGGTGATCTTTCAAAAGTCACTGGAGTCAGGGAAAGTTTCAGATGATTGGAAAAATCACTGTTGTAACCCCCTTGCTCCAGAAAGGATCAAGAGAAAAGTTGGAAAATTATAGGCTGATTAGTCTAATCTCGGTTATAGGTAAAATTTTAGAATCCATCGTTAAGGGTGAGATTTCTAAATTCATGGAAGTGCAGGGTCGAAATAGAATAAGTCAGCATGGAATTAGTAAGAGGAGGTCATGCCTGACAAACCTATTAGAATTCTTTGAAGAGGTAACAAGTAGGTTAGACTAGGGAAACAGTTATCTACCTAGACCTCCAAATGGCCTTTGATGAGGTGCCTCACAGGAAGCTGTTGAATAAAGGTGAGGGCCCATGGTGTTCAAGGTGAGCTACTGGAATGGATTGAGAATTGGCTGTCTGACAGAAGGCAGAGAATTGGGATAAAAGGTTCTTTTTTGGAATGGTAGCTGGTGACAAGTGGTGTACCGCGGGGTTCAATGTTGGGGCCGCAGCTGTTCACTTTATATATTAATGATCTGGGTGAAGGGACTGGGGGCATTCTGGCGAAGTTTGCCGTTGATACGAAGTTAGGTGGACAGGCAGGTAGTACTGAGGCGGTGGGGAGGCTGCAGAAAGATTTAGACAGTTTAGGAGAGTGGCCCAGGAAATGGCTGATGATATTCAATGTGAGCAAATGCGAGGTCTTGCACTTTGGAAAAAAACAATACAGGCATGGACTATTTTATAAACGGTGAGAAAATTCATAAAGCCAAAGTACAAAGGGAGTGCGAGTCCAGGATTCTCTAAAGGTTGACTTGCAGGTTGAGTCCGTGATTAAGAAAGTGAATGTAATGTTGTCACTTATCTCAAGAGAGTTGGAATGTAAAAGCAGCGATGTGCTACTGAGACTTTATAAAGCTCTGGTTAGGCCTCATTTAGAATACGGTGTCCAATTCTGGGCCCCACACCTCATGAAGGACATACTGGCACTGGACCATGTCCAGCGGAGATTCACATGGATGATCCCTGGAATGGGAGGCCTAACACGATGAACGGCTGAGGAGCATGGGATTATATTCATTAGAGTTTAGAAGGTTGAGGCAAGATCAAATAGAAACTTACAAGATAATGCATGGCTTAGAAAGGGTGGACGCTGGGAAATTGTTTCCGTCAGGCGGGGGTACTAGGACCCGAGGGCACAGCCTTAGAATTAGAGAGGGTCAATTTTGAACGGAAACTAGGAGACATTTCTTCAGCCAGAGAGTGGTGGGCCTGTGGAATTCATTCACGGAGGCCCGGGATGTTAAATGTCTTCAAGGCAGAGATTGATAAATTCTTAATCTCGCAAGGAATTAAGGGCTACGGGGAGAGTGCAGGTAAGTGGCGTTGAAATGCCCATCAGCCATGATTGAATGGCGGAGTGGATTCGATGGGCCAAATGACCTTACTTAGCATCATAGAGATGTACAGTACAGAAACAGAACCTTCGGTCCAACCTGTCCATGCCGACCAGATATCCCAACCCAATCTAGTGCCACCTGCCAGCACCCGGCCCATTTCCCTCCAAACCCTTCCTATTCATATACCCATCCAAATGCCTTTTAAATGTTGCAATCGTACCAGCCTCCACCACTTCCCCTGGCAACTCATTCCATACACCTACCACCCTCTGTGAAAAAGCTGACCTTTAGGTCTCTTTTATATCTTTCCCCTCTCACCCTAAACCTAGGCCCTCTCATTCTGGACTCCCCCACCCCAGACAAAAGACTGTCTATTTATCCTATGCATGCCCTTCATAATTTTGTAATCATCTATAAGGTCACCCCTCAGCTTCCGACGCTCCAGGGAAAACAGACCGAGCCTGTTCAGCCTCTCCCTGTAGCTCAAATTCTCCAACCCTGGCACTTCCACTCCTATTTCTTATGGTCTTATGGTCTTAAAAACATATGAAAGCTATCTTATCCAAAATGGGAGCCCAACATAGTTCTGGACAGATTCTAATGACTATGTTCCGGTCTAATACAAACAACTATTGGATGATGCTGTAAATCAAGGAGGAACCAGAACAAAAAAAAACATCATCCCACACGGGTAGTATACAATCTAAGACATGATTTAATCATAATGTTCCTACAAACAACCAATAACTATCTGAAACCAGCTTCATGGTAACCAAGTCTGGCTGTATCAGCAAGCTGCCTTACGTTTATCACTTTGGATCGTTTTCCATTTGAACATATGGGTTTTCTTTTAATGTGATGTAAATAGTTCTATTAATAGTTTAACTTCAATTAATTGATTAAGGATAGACCTTTAATAAAGAAGAAAAGATTATCAAACACTGCTTTTCATTATCAGGAAGAAAATAACGTACATTCTTCATATCATCATCAGGTAGAAGATAGGAGCAGTCCTCGACTAATCGACCAGAAATTTTATATATATATGTAGTTTAATCTTCAAATGAAAAAAAAGCTGATTGAGTCAAGTGTCCTCTGTGTATGTTTATGCAAGGTAGAAAGCATAACAAATATGTCTTAAACCAGCAGGATATTTAGCTCGGGATTTAAGCTGAGATCAATGCCAGTAAAGTGATGTGCATGCACTTACGCAACCCTGCAATCTTCACCAATCTGTATTAAATCACTCTGCCTGCTTCTCTCTGGCAAAGTAAGAATGGAACACACTCAGCTCTTTGAAAACGGAGCCAAAGTCACCTCCCTTTTGTAGCAATGGATGACAAATTAGTTAATGTCACTAACACTATCTGTCTGAGCCTGGGAGATGTCAAAGGCAGTACAGCTCATGACTCTGGTCCCCCTCACAGCTGGTGCAATGACATTTTAGCTGTGGTCTAATGTTGAAGCTGTGGCTGGAGCAGCAGCAGATTTCAGTAAGGGTGAAGGCCAGTCATCTCACCCACTGTCCCTTGGAAAGTTGGAGTTGGAGAATTTCTCTCAGAGCACTTGACAATGATAAGCTTTCAGCCAGAGGCCATTTGTCCCCATCCTTCTCCTCCTCCCTCTTCCATCAGCATTTCCTGTTCCGTGCTGCCTCTGCTTATCCTCCAAGTCACATTGTAGTCCAAGGTGAATGCATTCTACTACACCACATCCAGAGCAGATGATGTGTTCAAAATCCTTCAAGTCAGGACTAACACTTCTTAATTCCCACTAGATTGTAGCAACTTGCAATAACCCCAGAAACTGCAAAGTTGTTGTCCAACCACAGCAATATGCCATATAATCAATCTTGGTTAGAGACAAAAAAAAAAACTGCAGATGCTGGAATCCAAAGTAGACAGGCAGGAGGCTGGGAGAACGCAGCAAGCCAGGCAGCATCAGAAGGGGGAGAAGTCGACATTTCGGGTGTAACCCCCAGTCCTGAAGAAGTGTTACACATGAAATATCAACTTCACCCACCTCTTAATGCTGCCTGGCTTGCTGTGTTCTTCCAGCCTCCTGCCTGTATAAGTCAATCTGGCAACTAACTTATAGGTAGATATTACTCCCCACAATTAGCACCAATGGGAGGTCTTCCTGTGGCTAAATATGTATTCAGCCCAGCATCTTTCAGGAATGATATTAGCAGGAGCACTGAACTCTAAAGTGACAGTGTTCATGTCAAATAAAGACTGATGTTGATCAATAGCACAATCAGTACATTCTCCATACCTATAGTGATTGTTCCCCGAGAACCTGCTAATGCCCCCACTAATATGGCATCCAGTGTGAGTCACATCTGAACAATAAACCTTCATGGTAGTTGCTATTTGAGACAAAACAGCACTCAACATGCTGAAAATCTAAGGAACAGAAATTTCCAGTCTGTACGGTTGATCGGTCAAATATGCCCGCCCTGTATACACTGGTCCAAGATTCACCCAACATCATTTAAGGTAAAAAAAAAACAAGTGCGGATGCTGTAAATCAGAGACAAGCATAGAAACTGCTGGAAAAGCTCAGCAGATCTGGCAGCACCTGCGGAGAGAAATCAGAGTTAACGTTTCGGGTCGAGTGACCCTTCCTCAGAGCTGATGGTGGCGAGGAAAGTGTTGGTTAATGTGCAGAAGATAGGGTGGGGAAGTAGTAAACGAGAGGTGGGGATAGAGCCCAAAGGTAGAGAAGAACAGTTGGACAGACAAAGAAGTGGATACCAAACTGGTGGGCGGGTGAATAGCTGTTAATAGGGATTGTTAGTAGCTAATAATAGGTAACATGTAATAGCAGACCATGTGATAACATGGTCGACAAACATGAGGCTGGAAGGACACAGCAGGGCAGGCAGCATCAGGAAGTGGAGAGGTTAATGTTTCAGGTATAACTCTTCTTCAGGACTGAGAGAACAAAGCCTGGTGTGTGGGGATTGGGGTAAGGACATGGAGAGCTGGAGCCCTAAAGTTATTGAACTCGATATGGAGTCCAGAGGTGGAAATTAAGATTAATTTAACTAGTTTAAGATTATGAGCCGGGCTCACAAAGCAGCTCACTTCTGCTTGCTAGAAGCTATGTACATCAATCCACTCATCTTTAGCATCCCATCCTTAGCAAACAGGAAGGCCAAATGCAGAATTGCATCTTTTTCAGCTGACTAAGAGCTTGGAGGACCATGTTGTCTGTCACAATACCATAGCAATATTTCACCTGGAGTGGACTGGCTTGAATTTTAAAAGCTCTGGGGATTTATTGTTTTTTAGTGCATTCTCCCTGGCAATACCTCAACTAATCAGATTCTACATGCCAACCAATCAGCACCCCTTTTCTCATCCAATATAAATGGAAGTATTCTTTGAAATTTGGAGCTCTTGCTCTTCTATCCTAATGACAGGATGACAAAAAGCTTCGATACAATGTTTTTTTTTTAAAGCAATACTCAAGTTCTGTACAAAACAACAATCAATTAGATAAGACAGAACTTTCTGATGTGGAATAGTCAGACCCAGAGCACAAGACACAGAGCTGGGGCACATGTCTCTAGTTTCATCGATGCTCCAGTTCTGTGCCAACATGTGACTAAATCTAACTGTTTACTGAAAACCTAAAGTTTATCTCTCAAATGGTTCAATTGAAGCAATAGTGAGATGGGAGGAAGCATGTTTCTCTTCCAGATAATTTAATGATATAGTCAGTTCTTATCAAATCCACTCTGAATGATGCATACACTTAATCGAGACACATTAGATTATCATGACCCCTTTGCGGAAAGCTCACAATTTGGACTTGGTGTTATTGAGTCACTTGCAGGGTTTGTGCATTACTATTACTATTTATTTTGTTTGAATTTAATTCAGGTTCATAATTTGTTACCTTTTCCATTCTCTCATTCTGATGGGGAAGATTTAGTTTTTGGACTTGGACTAGTGCATGCGTTCCCCTCTCTTATCCTGTTTCTGAACGATATGATGAACCATATCATGTGTGAATGGTATGCTGATCTGTTATGATACAAGTATGCTGCTGCATCTTCTTTGCTGTATTTCATTGCTGTTGAGCTCAAACAGCCACTTGAGATTACTAACGTCAAACCTTCAGTGCAATTTCTTCACAGAATAAATACATCAACCGAGCGAGACTGTGAACCATGGTTTTCTTGAATACAGAGTTTATCATGGCATGTCATGTCCATCTGATTCTTCAAAGCTATGATCTCTACAGATAAAACACTTCTCTTTTACAACACAATGCCATCTTATTTCTGGCCGGCTGGGCCTCCTGAGACAGAAGAATACTTATTCCAGATATCAGCAAGTTATGTCTTATCTAACTGATTGTTGTTTGGTACAAAACCTGAGTATTGCTTAAAAAAGACAGCCATCAACAGAGACAGCATAGTGGCTCAGTGATTAGCACTGCTACCTCACAGAGCCAGGGACCCAGGTTCGATTCCCACCTCGGGTGACTGTGTGGAGTTTACACACTCTCCCTGTGTCTGTGTGGGTTTCCTCCAGGTGCTCCAAAGATGTGCAAGTTAGGTGAATTGGCCATGCTAAATTGCCCAGAGTGCTAGGTGCATTAATCAGGGGTAATTGCAGGGTAGGGGATTGGGTCTGGGTGGATTACTCTTCAGAGGGTCGGTATGGACTTGTTGGGTAATGACCTGTTTCCACACTGTAGGGAATCTAATTGGTGAAAAGAGGAGGACCCCTTCGCCTTTCACAATCAGGACTCCCGCCCACCTTCCGAGGACCCCTTCGCCTTTCACAATCAGGACTCCCGCCCACCTTCCGAGGACCCCTTCGCCTTTCACAATCAGTACTCCCGCCCACCTTCCAAGGACCCCTTCGCCCACCTCCAACACACTACATCCACCTGGACACCCCGCGCTGGCCTATTACCTGCCCTCGACCTCTTCATTTCCAACTGCCGCCGGGACATTAACCGCCTCAACCTGTCGACCCCCCTCCCTCACTCCAACCTCTCACCCTCAACGCGCAGCCCTCCAATCCTGACCTCACCATCAAGCCAGCGGACAAAGGGGGCGCAGTGGTAGTCTGGCGCACTGACCTCTACATCGCTGAAGCCAAACGCCAACTCGAGGACACCTCTTCCTACCGCCCCCTTGACCATGACCCCACC
>NC_057713.1:131120501-131143786 GCF_004010195.1 Chiloscyllium plagiosum
CTCCCCCCTCTCCTCCCTGACCTATCACCTTCATCTCCTTCCCCACTGACCTATTGTACTCTATGCCACTCTCTCCCCACCCCCCCCCTCCTCTAGCTTATCTCTCCATGCTTCAGGCTCCCTGCCTTTATTCCTGATGAAGGGCTTTTGCCCGAAACGTCGATTTTGCCTGTCCTCGGATGCTGCCTGAATTGCTGTGCTCTTCCAGCACCACTGATCTAGAATCTAATTGGTGAGGCCACTTCTGGAATATTGTGTACAGCTCTGGTCCCCCTGTTATAGGATTGATTATTATTAAACTAAAGAAGGTTCAGAAAAGATTTACAGGGAATGGACTGTTTGAGTTATCAAAATAGGTTGGGACTTTTTTCACTGGAGCATAGTAGGTTGAGAGGTGACTATAGAGGTTTATAAAATCATGAGGGGCTTAGATAAGGTGAGTAGCAAAGGACTTTTCTCAAAGGTGGTGGAGTTCAAAACTAGGGGGCATACTTTTAAGGTGAGAGGAGAAAAATTTAAAGGAGTCTTGAGGGGCAACTTTTTTTTTAAAACAGTGATTTGTGTGTGGAATGAACTGCCAAAGGAAGGGGTAGGTGCAGATACAGTTACAATATTTAGAAGACACTTGGACAGGTACATGAATAGAAACAGTCTAGAGGGTTGCGGGCCAAAGTGGAATTAGTTTAGTTTGGGAACTTGGTCAGCAAGGACTAAGAACAAAGAACATGACAGCACAGGAACAGGCCCTTCGGCCCTCCAAGCTTGCACTGATCCAGATCCTCGATCTAAACCTGTCACCTATTTTCCAAGGATCTGTATCCCTCTGCTCCCTGCCCAATTATGAATCTGTCCAGATACATCTTAAATGACGCTATCATTCCCGTCCCTACCACCTGCGCTGGCAATGCATTCCAGGTACCTACCAGCCTCTGCGTAAAGAACTTTCCATGCATATCTCTGTTTGAACTTGTGACCCCTAGTAATTGAATCCCCCACTCTGGGGAAAAAGCTTCTTGCTATCCACCCTGTCTATTCCTCTCATGATTTTGTAGACCTCAATCAGGTCCCCCCTAATCTTAAGCTACTCAACCTCTCTTCATAACTAGCGCCTTCCATACCAGGCAACATCTGGTGAACCTCCTCTGCACCCTCTCCAAAGCATCCACATCCTTTTGGTAATGTGGCGACCAGGACTGTATGCTGTATTCCAAATGTGGCCGAACCAAAGTCTGATACAACTGTCACATGACCTGCATTTCAAAGCAATATGGTTAAATATCTTGGTGCATTAAGCTCTCTCTGGTTGTGTCGTGTTCTTCCTTGTGATCAAAATGCCACTTCAATGATTTTTTTCTTCAAAAGCCACATGCATTTTTATAACACCTTTTAAATTGTCCTACATGATTAAAAACTTTGCACGTGGAGGGAAGCGTTCCTACTCACCTTCAACTTACTACAGAATGGAATCAAACTTCATGATATTATCAAACTTTTGGGTCTATTTTCCATATTCTCAGCTTGAGGAAGAAGCACTCTCAGACTTCCTCCACAATCAGCAATTCGTCAGGAGGCATGTAGTTAAAACTGACTGCCTTTCTTCTTATTAAAAACGAAATCATGTGCCATTCTTAAAATGATTAGGAATCACCATGACGTAACGTGCTATAGATCCTAACTGACTCATTGTATCATACTGAAATCGTTGATAAGCTGCAACATTCCATTCTGGTTCGACAGTGTATTATACATCTTTAATACTTACAGCCTGTGGCTACTGTTAAACTATTAACGTTTTTAAATTTTAAAGTTATCTACCTTGCCTGCAGCCAATGTTTCTGACTTTGTGGTAATTGGAACCAAATATAGGGACCTCTAGGTAAACAATCAACACAGGATGTGGTGTAATAGGAATGCAGATTGGAATTCAAATATGAACACCAATGTGTCTTTTTGATGTCGGCACAATTTAAAATGTTAAATTTTAATGTTATGGGAACCACAAATCACCTCACAAACAAATTTTCAGCATTCATTCCTGTCAGACAAAGCTATGTGCTGGTAGCATTTTTTAATCATGAACAGTATCCCCTTGACAGATTTCTATTTTTCCACAATGTGAACTGTACTACATTGGCCAGATAGGTGTAGTAATTAACTTAGCCTGTCAGAAGACTGAATTTTAAATACTCACTGGAATAGATCATTTACTTGCCCTTATGTCAAACATTGCCTTAAAATTTATGTCCAATCACAAAGAACGGTATATATTAACTGATTATTTCATATTAATCACTTACTAATAAAGGATATGTTGACGGAGAAACTATCACGTTTTGTTGCAAATATTTCACTCAGTCATGATTTTTCATTTTCATTGGTATGACCTTTAGAATGTCACTAGATTACAACTATCATTGTTTATAAAGCATCACTGAATTATCTCATAATAAAGCTGTTTATCTTTAACTGCAATGTAATGAATTTTTTTTATGTCAACAGTAAGTTATACAATTGCTTTTATAGTGAAACTATCGTACTTAGGATGAGTGAAGATCACTTATTATCAATAAAGAGGAGGGACTGTTTCACAATTGTATAAAAACCTGGTACTGAAACTCCCTCCCAAAGGGCATTGTGGGTCAACTCACAGCAGGAAGACTGCTGCAGTTCAACATGGCAGCTCACCACATTCCTGATGAAGGGCTTATGCTGAAATGTTGACTTTCCTGCTCCTCGGATGCTGCCTGACCTGTTGTGCTTTTCCAGTGCCACACTTTTCAACCACCTTCTCAAGGGCAACTATGGACAGACAGTAAGTGCTGGCCACCCAGTGATGCCCACATCCCACAAATGAATCAATAAAAGAAAACTTATCTCCAAAACCACTTGATCTCTGACAAGTCGATTCTCTTAGGCTGCCTTTGTATTCTCAGCATTGGGGAAAACAGTATAAAAGAACAGTTATTTTATCTGTTCTTTTGTTATGATCCCAGACAAGATTGTAAAATTTATATTCCAATCTGGAACCTGTAACCAACCCCACTGCCCCGGGGCTGAACACTTCAACTCCCCCTCCCACTCCATCAAGGACACACAGGTCCTGGGCCTCCTCCACCGCCAAACCATTACCACCCGACGCCTGGAGGAGGAACGCCTCATATTCCACCTTGGGACCCTGCAACTACACGGGATAAATGTGGATTTCAACAGCTTCCTCATTTCCCCCCACCCCCTACATTATCCCAGTCCCAAGGCTTCAACTTGGCACCACCCTCCAGACCTGTCCATCACTGCACCCGCTGACCTATCACCTTCATCCACCTATTGCTTTCGTAGCTACCTTCACCCCCCCAACCCCATCCTCCTCCCATTTATCTCTCACCTTCGACCCAGAAGCCTCATTCCTGATGAAAGGCTTATGCCTGAAACGTTGATTCTCCTGCTCCTCAGATGCTGCCTGACCTGCTGTGCTTTTTCAGCATCACACTCTCAACTCTGATCTTCAGCATCTGCAGTCCTCACTTTCTCCTAGGAACCCATCTTCATTTTAGATAAACAAGTTACAACATGTGAGCTCTAGGGATCTTACTAAGAGAAAAAAAAACAAAATTCCACAAATTTGGTCAAACAATTGGAAGGGTTAATCAGTTTCAGTTAGAAGCACTTTTAGTTAAAAAACATGTGGACAGCACTAGACACTCACAAATACAGGCACAGGATAAGGGCAGGGGAAGCTAGGTCACATCAGCAAAGGTACTGAAGGTCTTGGTGAAGTGCCTGACGTATGGAAAATCAGTAAACTACCACTATGCCATCTCAGCAACAAATGGTTCTATATGAATTAGATTAAGAATCTGATGTGTGACCAGAGTCACATAAAAGCTGAGAATTTGCAGGGTTTAGTAACAATTGGTCATAGACCTTTATGGTTGACTCTCCTTACATTTTCTTGAATAAACAATTGTAGTCTGTACATCCTGGTAAATTGTCATGTTGGGTGACAACGTAACAATCAACTTTACTATGCAATGTTAGAACAGTAATAGAATCTCAGAAATGTGTACAATTTATATTCTAACAACCAGAGTTAGCGTGTGGTAAATATGGGTACAGATTGTAATGAAACCCCCCCACAACGCATATCAGACAGCAAACATAATCAACATAGATCTCTCTTCAACTCCCTCCAGATGTTAATGATACACAGAGGCTGGTATCCCATCAATAAGTCACCCTTTCTTTACCTGTGCACAGTACACTGACTATGACCAGGCAGCTCAGAGTCAGTCCCTGAACTGAGGAGATTCTGAATCGCTTGTTTATATTGGTCAGAAAGGGCTTTCCTGATTGGCCCAGGTTAATGACTCAATCAAGGATCTCTTAGTCAATGAGATCTACTTGGCTCAAATCACGACGGTGCATCAGCAATCCTCATTAAATGTCACAAGGTTTACAATTCTTCATTTTTGTCTACGCCTTGAAACTCCCTCACATGAGTGGCTGTTCCATTTACTGTATTAACTATTGCTCCCATTCGAACTCTCTTCTTTCCGAGGTCTATATTCACCTGAATTCTGAAAACTGTACCCCTTTACTCAACGATAAACCTAACTTCACGCCAATAGCTAGTTTCACCAAAATACAACTGCCTATGTGTTTTCCCTGAGCTCTAATTGGGTTTAGTCACATCAATTACAAACAGCTTGTGAATTCTTACTGTCAGCTGTAATGAACAGTTAGTGACACATATCACCTTCTGCATCTCAAATAGTTCCTAAGACCTTCCAAGAGCCCTGACTCAACTAATTCTTTGAACTTCTTCCTGAGTTGTAACTATACAAAGATATCTAACTGCTCTGGACATTTACAAGTAGCAGAACATGACAAAGAATCCACATTGTGCTTTCTTGCATATGCACCCTTTGGCAGCTGCCTGTAAACCTTTCAGTGACCCTTCAACTGTTTGAATGACCTATTGAATACCTTGCTGCAAGTTCCGCCCTGACTTCTAGACAGAATTGCATGTGAGTGACATTTTCAAGCAATCAAATGTAGTTCCCTTTGAACTAAGTGTGCCGTAAGGAATAGGAGTGGAAGTAAGGCCATTCAGCCCATCTAGTCCACATCGAGCGCCAAATGCTACTCCTTTTGCTTTACTCATTCCTGGAATGTGGGCAGCCCTTGCTGGGCCAGTATTTGTTGTTCAGCCCTCATTATCCTTGAGGAGGACATGGGAGGCTGCCTTTTGAACCAGTGCAGTCCATGTGCTATAGGGAGGTGGTGGACATGTTTTGGGGTGTCAGGAGGTGAATGACTCACTGCAGCATTCCGAGTATCTGACCTGTTCTTGCAGTCACAGTATTTATGCGGTTTGTCCAGTTCAGTTTCTGGTAGCAGTATTCCCCAGGGTGTTGATAATGGGGGATTTAGTGAATGTAGCACCTTTGAATGTCAAGGGACAATGGTTAGCTTCCCTCTTGTTGGAGATGGTCAGTACCTGCAATATGTGTGATGTCAATGTTACTTGCTACTTTTCAGCCCAAGCCTGGATACTGTCAAGATCTTGCTCCATTTGAACCTGGACCGTTTCAGTGTCTGAGGAGTTGCAAATGAGCTGAACATGGTTCCGTCATCGGTGAACATCCCCACTGCTGATGTGATGATGGAGGGACGGTCACTGATGGAGCAGCTGAAGATGGTTGGACCGGGGACACTACCCTGAGGAACTCCTGCAGAGACGTCCTGGAGCTGAGATGACTGACCTCCAACAACCACAACCATCTTCCTTTGTGTCAGGAATTACTCCATTCAGTGGAGAGTTTTCTGCCTGATTCCCATTCTCATGGAATACTGGCTTCTTCAGCACAAAGATTATTTGCCAAAAGATTCACCACATCATACAGATTAAAAGTCTTGTGCTTTTCCTTCAGTTCATTTGGTGTCTTTGATATTGAGTTTGGGTTAAACAGAGTTATTGAATTACACGCCCTGACGCATTTATCCAGGAAATTAGTCTCAGCTAAAATGCTCAGTGAATGACTATCTTCCTCTTGGAGATAGTCATTGGGACAAGTTCTGCAGGATTTGCATCAGGTCACGTATACTCCAATATTAACGCAGCCTGCTCCTGAAGAACAAGCGACAACCTTGAAGATGAAAGACTTCATCCTCAACCCACCTCCGACATTCTGCTATTCAAGGGAGCCAGGTTCTGATGTTGTCTAGACCACTCTGTCTCCCTGTGAGAAACGGGCAACTGGGCTTAGACTGAGGTCCCTCCTGCCTTGCCATTCACACTGTGTGCCAACGGCTCAAGCAATGCAGTTCATGTCTGTGCATATCTCTGTGCAGACAATGAGTATGCTAGACCTGGTGGTCCCCATCTCCATGGAGGAAGCTGGGTATATGCATCCTGGAGCCACCACAGGATTGATAATGTGGCTAGACGTCTCCATCCCTATCACCCAGCTGACTAACTGCCTCTGAAAACCCTGCCTGCTGTTCCTGTGCTTGTCTGCGCATTTTGATAAGTTCTTCCTGGCTGACACTGTGAGATTGTCTTCTACACGATGTTGAGAATATGCCTGGTCTCCAGCAGCTCTCTGAGTGTCAAGGAGCATCGACTGTTCCTGCCCGGACCCCACCTGCAGAGGTGTGTCAGTAATGTGCTCCCAAGTCAAATCTACACAGGGAACCCACCGAGACTCTGAGCTGGTGGAAGGTGCAGGTGCAACCTCAGAGAGATCTGTTCTTTCTCCTCAAAACGAGGAGCTGAGGGTCTTTGACCTTGACCTCTCTCTGGCACAGGTTTGCTGGGGGAAGGGGGTGGGGGGGAGTGCAACTGGTGCCTCTTTAAGAAGTTCCGATTAAGAATGAGTTAGCACGAGCGTTAATGGGAGAGCAGTACAGCCCAACACAAAGAAGCTTATTGGATTGGTTGGCGCTTGAGATTTCCCTGTCTTCACCTCTGAGTGTCAGTGCTCCTCTTGGGTCAATTTCAAAAAGCTGTCCACCTCTTCTTTCAATATTTTCAGTGATTGAGCCTCTATAACCCTCTGGGAGAGAAACTTCCAGGCATTTCCTACCTTCTGGCGGAAGGATTGCTTTGCATCTCAATTTTAAATAAGTGTCCCCTTATTCTGTAACTAAGTTTGAGGTATCTCAACTCACGGTAACATCATAACAATATCCATTCCGTCAAGCCCTTTCAGAATCTATATGTTTCATCAAGATCATCTCTTGTCCTTCTAAACACTCATAAAGGCCTAATCAGTTGAACTGTCCTTGACACGTGAATCCCTTCATCCCAGGAATCAGTTTAGTGAATCGTTTTGAACAATCTCCAAAGCCAATACATGGTTTCTTCATATCAAGAGGGTGAGAATACAGGAGCAGAAATGTACTACTGAGACTGTACAATGCTCTGGTCAGATTGCATTTGGAATGTTGTGAGCAGTTTTACATCCTGTATCTAAGGAAGGGTGTGCTGGTGTTGGAGGGGACTCAGAGGAGGTCTACAAGAGTAGTCCCAAGGATGAAGGCTAAGGACTCTGCATCCGTACCTGATAAAGTTTTGAAGGATGAGGGGAGATCCCATTGAAACTTACAGAGTACTCAGGGCCTGGGTAGAGTGGCCAAGGAGGAGACATTTCCTCTGGTAGGAAAGACCAGGATCTGAAGACAGTCTCAGATTGAAGGGGTGACTCTTTAGAACTGAGAGGAAGAAGAATTTCTTCAGCCAGAAGGTGAGAGTTGATAAAGTGTGGCACTGGCAAAGCACAGCAGGTCAGGCAGCATGAGAGGAGCGAGAGAGTCGATGTTTCGGGCGTGACCCATCATCAGTCATAGAGTCAGAGAGCTGTGCTTTTTCCAGTGCCACACTTGATTGACTCTGACTCTCCAGCCTGTGCAGTCCTCACCATCTCCTCAGCCAGAGGATGGTGAATCTGTGGAACTCATTGCCGCAGGAGGCTATGGAGGCTAAGTCATTGAGTGTATTTAAGACAGAGATAGAGAAGTTCTTGGTTACTCAGGGGATCAAGGGTTAGGGGGAAAATGAGACTGAGGTTGACAAACATATAAGCCATGATTGAATGGTGGAGTAGGTTCAATGGGCTAAATGGCCTAATTCTGCTCCTTTATCTTATTGTCTTATGGCCCTTTTAATCTTTCTTCTGGAACATAGATTACCCTTGAATATTAAGCTGCTAGTCCTGGTCACCCTGCAACCAAGTCTCTGTGCTTATTCCATTTATTTCTACTTTTAACAAGATCCATGAGTTGGTGTCACAAGTGCAGTATGCATTCCATTAAAGAGGCTTAGGTTTTAACTTTTTAAGCATTATCCCATTTCCTTTATTAATTTCTGCTGCACTATTCTGTGTATTGTTCCTGCCCCTTCCTGTCACGATTAGGGTCACCTTCTCAGTTCACTCAGGTACAGGTGGTAGTACTTCAGATTCAGCTTTCTATTCTTTGGGCTTTGAGAAGTTGGTGAGGGAGGTTAGACAGGGAGCTTTCAAATCTTCAGCCAGTGTTGTTAACAGCCAAGCTCCTCTCCTCAGAAAGCATAGCTACAAACACGATTCCATCTTGATAGATTGATTGTCTCTTCCAGGGGTCGCAATTACCATTCAACAACTGTCATCCACTTAAACAGAGGGTCTCCTCCAGACTTGCCAGAACCTATTCCCAAGTACTGATCTGTCGCCAATTTCTGCTATCTGTTTAAGCACAATGGTCTTCTCAGAGACGATGCATCAGTTGGAACCTTCTTAATCAAGAATCAGCCAACAATTGACTTCCAGGTTGGCTGGACAAACAAATAAATTAACTGGGCCCCAAAATGTTGACTCTGATTTCTCTCCACACGTGCTGCCAGACCTGTGGAGTTTCTCCAGCAATTTCTGTTTCTGTTGTACAGGCTTGCTTGGGCTATTTTCTTTTTACCACAAGCTGTCCTAAGTTTTACTCATAATTTCTAGCTCACAGTTCCTGGTTGACAACTCCAAACTAAAACAGGCAAAAAAAACCTAAAAAATAATGAAAAACTGTGAGCGTTCTAACAAAGTGGATGAAAGAACAGGAGACGTGGTGGGCAATTGCCAGAAAGTGAGTCAGACATGTAAAGACCAGGAAGGGTTTGTATATTAGGTCTTAACTTTGGGTCTTCTAACTTTATTCTTTCATTTGACTTTGTCTGCTTACGCTTCTAAATTGCTCCTTTATCACATTCGTAATCATTTTTCTGGCTCTACAATCTAATTTTAAATTGCTTCTTCGGCCCTTGATTTCCCTTCCTGTAGCTGTGCCTTCTGGTGTTAGTGATGATACTCAATCTGTTGCAAATACAGGTAACTCTTCTATAACGTGAGGGTTGTGTTCTTGCACAACCCCATGTTACAGACACATTATGCTTTAGAAACAGCGATTAAAGTATTGGTGATATAATCATGTTACAGCCGACACACGTTTTAAAAGTTTACACTTTAGAAACAGCGCTTAAAGTATTGGCAATGTAATCACGTTACAGCCGACACAAGTTTTAAAAGTTTACACTTTAGAAACAGTGTCCCAATTTGTCACCAAAAGAGAAAATGCTGGAAAACCTCAGCAGGTCTGGCAGCATCTGTAAGGAGAGAAAAGAGCTGAAGTTTCAAGTCTAACTGACCCTTTGTCACAATTTGTCAATCATGTTACAGTGAATTTGCGTTAACGAAAAACGTGTTATAGCTTGAACGACCTGTACTCTGCTTTCTTTGAGCTGATGCTGTCTATAAACTGCCATTTACAAACAAAACATCCCTATTGTTCACCAGAGATTTCAACATTACTCACAGAGCCTCTAATGCCCATTCACTCTCTGGGTGAATCTTAACGTGGGACCCTGAAGAAGCGCTAATGCCCGAAACGTCGATTCTCCTGCTCCTTGGATGCTGCCTGACCTGCTGCACTTTTCCAGCAACACATTTTCACCTCCCACATATCCCTGATACAGTCTGTAAATGCTTTGGTGTGACTCATACTCAAGAACCAGGGAGTTTTCGAGTCATAGAGATGTACAGCATGGAAACAGACCCTTCGGTCCAACCCGTCCATGCCGACCAAATATCCCAACCCAATATAGCCCTACCTGCCAGCATTTGGCTAATATCCCTCCAAACTCTTCCTATTCATATACCCAAACAAATGCCTCTTAAATGTTGCAATTGTACCAGCCTCTACTACATCCTCTGGCAGCTCATTCCATATCCATACCACCCTCTGTGTGAAAAAGTTGTCCCTCAGGTCTCTTTTATATCTTTCCCCTCTCACTGTAGTTCTGGACACCCCAACCCCAGGCAAAAGACTTTGCCTATTCACCCTATCCATGCCCCTCATAATTTTGTAAACCTCTATAAGGTTACCCTTCAGCCTCCGATGCTCCAAGGAAGACAGCCTCAGCCTCTTCAGCCTCTCCCTATAGCTCA
Source organism: Chiloscyllium plagiosum (assembly GCF_004010195.1). NCBI lineage: Eukaryota > Metazoa > Chordata > Chondrichthyes > Orectolobiformes > Hemiscylliidae > Chiloscyllium > Chiloscyllium plagiosum. The sequence continues at coordinate 131,130,971 of NC_057713.1, forward strand.
GATCTTCCAACCCTTGCAACATCCTTGTAAATCTTGAGTTCTAGTATTCTCTTGCTGTCTGTCTCCTACCAGGTCTGCATTGCTGGATTATATTGACTATAGATTCTGCCGTGTAGAATTTTGCCAGACAGTTCTCTTCCATAGGGTTCTTGAATGCTCAGCTCTTCCAGCTGCTGTCTGCAAGAGAATTAACCTTCAACCCATCGCCAAGAAATCTTCAGACTTTCACCATATCAGCATGTGGGAGGCAGCTAAATGGAACCAGTGATGTTTGCCACTATGTTCTCGGGTGAGTCTTCACGATTGTTTATCCTGTGGGATGAGCTGTACAGGATATTTGCTGTCCCCTTTGGTAGGGATCTACAGGACCTGCTTGGTTAAGTGTGGTTGTGGAAAATCACTTTGGGGCAGTGTAATGAGGAACAGCTTTTTTCTCAAACAAGATGCAGTTCATTGCATAGTAACAACCATGTACAATTTACTTTGACATGGTGGATGTTGTTCTATTATTAGCAAGACATAGGTAGTAGTCTTATTCCTTTGAAAACCTGTTCTCCCAATAAGCTGATGTAGCATCATCACATTGGGTGGCGATTGAGACAATATTCACCATAAACCATTTCAGAATCTTACACTCTTGTACAACAAAACCCAGAACCGTCAGATAGCTGTACTTTCCTAATGCTGGTCTCTTGCAGATTCCCATTTTAAGTGCTCCACCACTGATGGCTTTGGAATTCCTTGCTAGACTTTTCCATCTCCTCACCTCACTTTCCCTTTTTAAGATGCTCTTTGGAACCTAGCCTTTAGACCAAGGTCTTGATCATCTGTCCTGTACCTCTTAACACAGCTCAGTGTCATTTGGCTCGTGTTCCTGAGAGGTGCCTTCATGTGTTGTATGCATTGAAGATACTCTATGAGTATCAGTGGGATTAGTGTCGGCTGCTGGTGAAATCAGACATGTGGAGAAGACACCAGAATGGACTGACAATGTACCAGAATGAAGAATTATTCTGGTCGCTGTATTAGACAGCTTTAGCAATGAGTGTGCAAAAAATACAGAGGAACCTCGATTATCTGAAAGAGATGGGCAGGCAGTATTTCATTTGGATAATTGAATATTTGGATGACTGATCCAGTGCCCCCCCCTCTGGGACTCGGAGTTTTTTGAAGATTCCTTTTTCCTCGCTCTGCCTGCCTTGCTCCCTCGTTCCGTCTCAGGGTTTGTTTCTGAGCAGACACACAGTTGTGTGTAAGGGACCTGCCGCATTGCTGAAGCCTCTCCCCACTGCTGCTTCACTTCAATGGGATTGACAGAGCGAGCACTTGCTGAGTCTGCACCCCATTCAGGAGACGAGGCAGCAGCACACCGCGCACAACCCTCTCCCCCTCTCTCCGGTGGGTGCTTTCAACTCTCCACGTTTCCAGCCAGCGGATGGGAGTGAAGTGGCCAGATGCCTCTTATCTCTTCTTCCCCAATGGCACTCCAGAAGAAAATGAAGGAACAGAATGGAGACAGAATGGAGACGGCAGCTGGGCTGGACACCAACAGCAAGACTACTGCTGACTTTAGTGGGGGGGGGAGTCTCAAAATAGCGCACACACACACACACACGCGTGCACACACACACGCACAGGCACACAAAGTAAAAGTGGGACTTTGTCTCCAGCGCACTCACACACTCTCACACACACACTCTCTCACACACGCATGCGCGTACACGCCCAGACACACACACAGACACGCAACTTTTACTGCAACATTTTTGACAGTTTCCTACTCTGCCCTGTATAGGACAACGTTGGAGAGATTATCTGGGATCTTTAGTTGAGAATATGCAGCGCTCTGAAGTTGCCCAGATTGTCATTCTGTCTGTCTTCATTTGGAGGGAGAGAGAGAGAGAGAGACAGAGAGAGAAAGAGATAGAGAGAGAGGTTAGTTGTTTGGAGCCTGGGCTCCCATCGATGTCCAGGACTGTTCTCAGCAGCATTTCAGTAAGCCGAATTCATTTTACTCATTGTAAGCAAAAGACGAGATCATCGCACTGTGTTGGTAACATCTCTTTGACATAATGTTTTTACGGGACCTTGAGATCCTCTTCAGACAATCTGAAATTCAGATATTGATATTCGGATAATCGAGGTTCCTTTGCATTCTGCACTTTGTGACTCACAGTAATGAAAAAGAACACACTTTAGAATGTTCTACTGGTCTTCAGCTCAAGTCTCAATATACTCATAAAATGTTTCTTCATCGGTCCCATGCAGCTTATAGATTCTTCTCACCACATTTTCTTCCACAGCACAGATCACCCACTTCAAATGGACCATGGTTGTTTGATTGCTCTTAGGTAAATTAATGTTTCCAATACCCTTCTTCAGGACTGATACCACAGCTTTTTCTCCACAAATGCTGCCAGACCTGTTAAATTTCACCAGCAATTTCTGTTTTTGTGACATGATGCCAATTAACATCTCTTTCACCGTGAAAGGAAGGCGTTAGCTGAAGAGAAGCCCTGTTTTTTAGATGGCAGAAACGATCTACAAGCATGATCCTTGGGATGTGAAACTTCAGCTATGAAGGAGCTGGGCCTGTTCTCCTTGGGATGAAGAAAACTGAGAGGAAATCTGATAAAGGCTTTCAAAATCATGAGTGGACTGAACAGAGCAGACAGAGAGAAACTAGTCCTGCTTGGGAAAGAGAAAATCTAACTATTGATCTTAAACATTCAATCACGTCATCATCACAGAATCCCCTTCTATCAATATGCTGGAGGTTATTATTAACCAGAAACTGAGCTGAACTAGTCTTTATAAGTATTGTGGATACAAAAGCAGGTCAGAGAGTAGGAATCTTGCAGCAATTAATTCACCTCCTGACTCCAAAAGGTTTGCCCACCATCTCTAAGGCATTAGTCAAGACTGTGGTTGAATACTCCCCACTTGCCTGATTGAGTGCCGCTCCAACAACACTCAAGAAGATCGACAAATTCCAGGACAAAAACAGTTCACTTGACTGGTACTAATCCACAAGCATCCAGTTCTTCACCACTGACACTCAGCAGCACTGGATGCAGTGATGCACCAAGATGCACTGCAGAAATTCACTCAGGCTCCTTGGACAACACCTTCCAAACCCATGACCACTTTCCATCTAGAAGGACAAGGACAACAGATAACTGGGGTCACCACAACCTCCAAAATTTCCCTCCAAGCCACTCACCATCCGGCCTTGGAAATATATCATTGTTCTTGCAATATCATGAGTTTAACATCCTGCAATCCTCCAATGACAACACTATAGATCTACCTACAGCACGTGGACCTCAGCGGTTCAAGAAGGCAACTCACCACTAACTTCTCAAGAGCAACTAGGAATGGGCAATAAATGCAGGCCCAGCCAGTGATACCCACATGTGATACCCAGTGATATCCAGTGAGTGAATAAAAAAAGGTCCACACCCTGGACTATATAACTCCTGCCAGCAACCTACTGAATGGCTCATCATTGCTAATGTTGACAGGGGTGACATAGGTCTTCTCTGTTGTCCTGAGTCACATTGATATCCAGCTCCAGGATCTCAGCAGTACAGTTCTCAAAAAACAGTGAGCAAGTTGCTATTAGGAAGCAAGGTCCAAAGTTTGACCAAACCACAGTGAAGGAACAGTTCCAAGTCAGGATGATATGGAGCTTACAAAGTAATTTGCAGCTGGTGATGTTCCAAGCATCTGCTGCCTTTATCCTTCTAGATGGTGTAGGTCATAAGTTTTAAGCTGTTATCGCGGAGTCTGGTACGTTGGGAGTTGGTGAATTGCTAGTTTTTATTCTTCATAGCTTACTTTGAAATTCAACCCCACTGCTCTCCAATGATAGCCACCTTTATGTTGTTGACGATTTATGTATCACCTCTTTGTGTCTTTTTCCCCCAGAGTAGGTCACTATGGTGGTGTCAGAACGAGCGTCACCCAGGCAGCATGGACATAGAGGTCATCCTGGTGGACTGGGCACAAGGTTGCCAAAGAACAATCAGAAGACATTACAGAATGTCAGCTAAAATGGAAGGAGTGCGGGAAGGTACTGGGAAAAAAGCTTTGGAAACTTGGGATTTGTTTATTTTTATTTACGTCATAACCTGAGGAGGAAGCTGCATTTGAGGTGTACATGGACAAAATTGAACAACTTTTCACTGCTTCAGTGTGATCATCTACATTCAGAATTCATCCGAAACTACACAAACTAATGTTGATTGATGCCAGCTACACTTTTGAGAGTTTAAAAGCAACATCAAGCACTCAATGCAATTCCGATTGGGGCTCCTGAAGGGCCTGGTCTTTTGGGAACCAGATAACTTGGATATCTGCATGAATGTGAGGCATCCATCAGCATATTTCTTGCACTCCCTGTTAAGTATCGTCAATGTGACAACAGAAGGGAACTTTCTGGCTTCATTCAAGTTATTAGACACATATGTACATGGATACGTAATAACTTAGTTTCTTTATACAACTTATTTTATACCTAATTCATTCACCAAAATGCAACTCTATTCTAATCGCAAAGTCATGAGCCCTTGAAAGGTGAAGAAAATATTAATTATTCAAAGGATTTACTGACATGGAAAGAAATGGAGTGCCTAGAAACACAGCAGATCACTTTTCTGAGTAGGATAAATGTGGACTTGATTCTCCATAAAATTAATTAGTTTCCTTACCTAGTGAAAGAGACCCAGTTGCAATGTACTGCGTAGCATCTATTGCAAAGTCAGTCACATCAGTAGGAAATTCACAAGCGTCTATTTAACAGAAAATGTTTGCTGCTAATAAATGTGCTGGATTTACGAAGGAATGCAAAAGTACATAAGAGAAGACCATAAAGCAACATCAAAAACACATGATACAGCATGCATGATCCCCTATGATGCAGCTTTTGTTTGCTAATGAAACACATGGGGCAATGGGATAATGCAATGGCTTTACAACTGGAACTTGTGTTCCCTCAGTCAAGCAACCCTTACTTTTCCTGTCACCAGCCTTTACCGTTACAAACTCTTATACTACATCTCCACTGAAAATTGACTGCCTAAACATCTTTGACTATATCTGATTATTCCTGATGAAGGCTTATGCACGAAACGTCGACTCTCCTGCTCCTCGGATGCTGCCTGACCTGCTGTGCTTTTCCAGCACCACACTTTTCAACTCTATACTTATACTCAGGTGTATATGGTGGATCACCATGGAGAGAGTGAAGGGTTGTTAGGTGAACAATTTCCTTTACATCTGACTATGGTAACACCACTTCCTGGGTTCATGATGGAGGAAGTGACAGGGGGCAGTTGGAAGCAGTAATAATGAGCCTGCGGTTCCTCCATAACAGAGAAGGCTTTCCAACAGCTTTCATTCCCCACAGTCCATCCCCAATATATCGCAAGGTCATCAGATGAACATTTGCTTGGATCTTTGGGCTGTGTCTGTTTTGTATTGCCTTCGGTTCCTTCGACTGTTCTTTCAATCAAAATCTTGGCTTTGTCATAATGGACAAATGACTGGGAATTTATACTGAGCGTGGAACTTTTGAAAGGGATTGACAGTAAGGTCACAGTGAATAGCATATCACTTTAAGGACGGTTTACCAAGAGCTGCAGCAAAACTGTGGGCAAGGATAATAGACTGGGTGTGTCTAATAAAGAGTTAAGTCACCACACAGGATTTGCGATTGAATTGCAAGTTTGAGCTGAAAGGTCCCAGACCTTGCAATGTCAGCTGCAGAAAAACTTGGAGATCGTCCCAAGAAATTGATAACCTTCAAGAATGTGGTAATTTGCCAAAGGCTGATTAGCTAAATATCAGTAGAAAAGAGAAAATTCACTTGAGGTTTTTGGTTATAAGTATACATCATTTTGTACTAAAGTGCTTTCTGATGTGAAAATCAAGTAAATACCTCAGACCAGTCTTTAGTATGAAGTGTTTGCTTTCCTTAATTATCATAGAATAAAATTGTTTTGTTTTAAAATGTCCAATATTGTTGGTGATCGTTTTAGTTAATAACAGGGTATTCAAGTTTCTCACTAAAATCCATGAAAATTGTAACAAAGTCGACTCAAGACTTTCCCAGATTCGTATTCATCATTAATGTTTGCACAGACATGAGGTACCCTCGATTCACAAACCCACTGTTATTTCCTGTTTTGGGCTCTACTTCCATCAGGCCAATTGCTTAAAATGTAAAAGGTGGCATGTCAAGTTGGGTAATGCTGAGGTTATGAAAAAATATAATTCCAAACACACTGTCAGAAGTCAGCAATAAATGAAACAATCTACCACAATGTTACTTTCAACAATTGTCAAAAGGTATCACCCTCCATTCAGTGTAAAGTCTAAGCCTTTGAAAGGGTAAGTGAGCCCAAGAGCCACTGAAATGTTGTCCCTGATTGTGTTATTGGTGAGTGCTGACTCCTTTTCTACAATCCACGGAGAGAGATTTTCCAGTTCCTTCAATCCGATTGTTCTCTCTCTTTGGTCCCAAACCTCCATCTGATGGTCTGGCCAATTCCTGCAAAATGAACACCTCAACTAACTCATTGTTGGGCTTTCAAAGCTGGTGCGGAATCAAGCCAAAATTCAAAATTAATGGAGGACTAGTGCAACTTGCCAATGATGGAACTGAAGAGGTACTTGGCAATATTAATGAGCAATAATACCGAGCAATTCATCAGCTTTCAATGCTAACTCAACTCGTTGCTCTTTCGTTTCCTTAATTCAAATAGTCATGCTCCGAAGTCTACCACAGTTACTCATGATCAGACTGAGTTTATTAATGCTAATTGCTGCCACTTAAAGTTAAATGAACCACTTTTGGAGGATTATGTTGGAAATAGGTGAAATGGCACTGTTACTTGAAGCAATCTGTGACTGAGCAATGGTAGTGCAGCGGTAGCATCCTGACCTCTGGACTAGCCAGTCCAGCTTCAAATCCTAAACAAAACCAAAAGAATTGTGGATTTTTAAAATCAGAAACAAAAAACAGAAATTGCTGGAAAAGCTCAGCAGGTCTGGCAGCATCTGTGGAGAGAGAGAGCAGACTTGGCCTTTTGGGTCTGGTGACCCTTCCTGTTATGGACCTGAAACGTTAACTCTGCTTTCTTTCCACCGATGCTGCCAGACCTGCTGAGCTTTTCCAGCAATTTCTGTATAGTTTCAAATCCTACTTGCTCCAGATTTGTGTTGTAACATCTCTGGCAACTGAAGCAATCCATGCTTTAAAAGGTTTTTATCTCCTCAGCGAGTTTTGAGAAAATTTGTAGCTCAGGTTGAGGTTCTGGATGTAAGTTTACTCGCTGATCTGGAAGGACCATTTTCAGACATTTTGTCACCATACTAGGTAACATCTTCAGTGTGCCTCTGGATGAAGGACTGGTGGTATGGCCCGCTTTCTATTTATGTGTTTAGGTTTCCTTGGGTTAGTGATGTCATTTCCTGTGGTAACATCATTTCCTGTGGTGATGTCATTGCCTGTTCTTTTTCTCAGAGGGTGGTAAATGGGATCCAAGTCAATGTGTTTGTTGATAGCGTTCTGGTTGGAATGCCATGCTTCTAGGAATTCTCGTGTGTTTCTCTATTGGCTTGTCCTAGAATGGATGTGTTGTCCCAGTCAAAGTGGTATCCTTCCTCATCTGTATCTAAGGACACTAGTGAGAGTGGGTCATGTTGTTTTGCGGCTAGTTGATGTTCATGTATTCTTGTGGCTAGTTTTCTGCCCATTCTGCCAAAAGTGCCTTGCAAGAACTATAACAAACACTACATTGGGCAAGCAGGCAGAAAATTAGCCACCAGGACACATGAACTTCAACTAGCCATAAAAAGATATGACTCACTAGTATCCATACATATGGATGAGGAAGGACTCCACTTCAACTGGGACAACACATCCATCCTAAGACAGTGACATACATGAGAATTCCTAGAAGCATGGCATTCTAACTGAAATTCTATCAACAAACACATTGACTTGGATGCCATTTACCATCCCTGAGAAAAAGAACAGGGAATGACATCATCACCGGAAGTGATGTCACCACAGGAAATGACATCACAAACACAAGGAACCCTAAACACATAAATAGAGAGTGGGCCATACCACCAATACTTCATCCTGAGGCTCATGATAATGTTACCTGATATGGTGACAAACTGTCTGAAAATGAACCTTCCAGCTCAGCGAGCGAACCTACATCCAGTTTTATCCCCTGTTATATTTAACATGTTAGCGTCACTGGCCCATTTGTAGTTGCCTTTACGAAGTTAGTAATGAGCAACCTCTTCCATGTGACAGAATAGATTATTGGGATAATTCAAATGGCGGTGTCAACTGCTCTGCTGCAAGTCACATGACCAGGTATCTTACCTTCCTAAAGATGATCAGACAGATCAAAAAGATAGAGGGAGAGCACCCAACATATGGATCAGGTCATAGCATTAGGTGCTGAGCACAATATTCCATCTAAGCTGTGTCATTGTGCACATAGACAGCTGCTCCAAGATCCCATACAAAGCAATCAGTATCAGCATACCGATCACAGCATTGACAGTTCCAGATATCACTGCCACTGCTGGTGGATTTCATTGACAAGATGGACTTTGTAAGGGCATGGAAGGATTAATCTTCCCACAGGTTCCTTAACACTATATGATTGGAATCTTTTCCATCTGAAATTCTTTGCACAAATTCGAATTGCTGCTAGAACAATCTTTATTAATTATCATTCTCTTATTACACTGTAATGTGCGTGGTTTGCACTTCTTATACACTTTATGCCACCCTGTGTATGATTGTGTAGTTTGCGCTGTCCATATAACACCTTGGTCCTGGAGGAACTCTGTCTCATTTTTTTCTATATCAGTTGTATATGGTAGAAATGACAAATAAAAGCTACTCTACCCCAGTGAGCCAACTAGGATTTTACAGCAATCCTGTTGTCTCGTGGTCACCATTATGGATTCGGGTTTATAAATTCCAGATCCTTTGAATTAATTGAGTTCAGGTTTTCCTGATGGGATTCCAACTCAAGTCTCTAAACCAACAGTCCAGCTTTCTGGATTGCCTACCTATAACAAGACCCTGGCAGTAACATGCCATTCCGCACTAATACCATTTGCAACCGTCTGTCTGTCAGTTGCATTGCTAAAATCAATCTGAAACTATCCAGGTTATCGAATATAACACAGTATAATTGCTCACTGTAAATAATTGATCAGGAATTCTTGGTTACAATTATTCCTAATAAAGCAAATGAGTGCAAAACAAGACATACTTTGAAAGGAGTAACTTATACTTCCGTTAAAGCAACCGTGTCTGTCACGGCTCAATTAGCAGCACACTTGCCACGGATTCAGAAGGCTACAGTGTCTAGATCCATTGCAGGAGCTGAGCACACAACACAAAGTAAGGCAGACACTCAGTGCTGTGCTGAGGGAAGGCTGGACTGTCAGCGAGGTTACTTTAGCTCAGTTGGCTGGACCAACTGGGATTGCCATACAGAATAATACCAACAGAGTGGGTTCAATTCCCACACCTGTCGAGGTTACCCTCCTCCTCAACCTTTCCCTGTGCCTTTGGTGTGGTGATCCTCAGGTTAAATCTCCACCAGTTGTCTCTCTGTAATGGGAGAGCAGCCCCATGGTCTGCTAAGACCTTTACTTTCAGGTGAGCTGTTAAAGCAAAATTCTCTCCTCTTCCTGCTCAGATGGACACATAAAATTCTATGGTAGACAGGCAGGAGGCTGGATGAACACAGCAAGCCAGGCAGCATCAGGAAGTGGAGAAGTCAATGTTTCCAGTGTAATCCTTTTTCAGGACCAGGGATGGGATCTACAGCTCCCCCTGCACCCACCTCCAGTCCTGAAAAAGGATTATAACCCAAAACGTCAACTTCTCCACCTCCTGATGCTGCCTGGCTCGCTGTGTTCTTCCAGCCTCCTGCCTGTCTACCTTGGATTCCAGCATGTGCAGTTTTGTTGTCTCTAACATAAAATTCCATTGCACTATTTCCAAAAAGAGACGGCATTCATGGTGCCCGGCCATCAACAGGGAGCCTGCGGTGCACCAACTCCTTCCCATGTATCCCACATTACAACAATGATTGAACTTAACAAAAATATACATGAATAAAATAAGGAACTGTGCATGCCAGAAACCTGGAACAGAAATAGAAGTTCCTGGAGAAACTCAAAAGGCCTGGCAGCATCCATGTAGAGTGAAAACAGAGTTAATGTTTCGGGGGTCCAGTTGTGAGGACGGGTCACTGAATTTTAAGTGTTAACAGTGCTTTCTCTCCACAGATGCTGCCAGATCTGCTGAGTTTCTCAGTTTTTGTTAATTGGTTCTGGTGGTGCCCTGTGGCAGTGACAGACCCCCACATGATGTGTCTCATTCATCTTTCAACAGGCTTTTACACGTTCTCTCTTGTGAACAGTAAATAAGACAACAATTACAAGTGTAAAGTTAGTCTGAACAACTACAATTGCAACAGTGACTTGTAACCGATAACTACACAAAGACCTCACATGCTAACTATTCCAAACACCAATGACGGGTTTGATCGATCTGAAGCCAGCTGTTTTATGCAGAGTGGTAAATGGAATGTTTCAATGGGAAACACCTACACCAGAGATGAGAATTAGACCTGGGGTTTATTGTCACATGTACTGAAGTTCAGGGATTCATGAGTACAGTGGAAACAGTAGAGTCGCCATTTCCAGCACCATTTTATGCACAACAATACCAAGATACAAATTCTTCAGGAAAAATGAGAAGAATAAAGAAATAAAGGTCTTTCTAAAGCAGGGAGTCAAGATTAGAGTGGTGCTGGAAAAGCACAGCAGGTCAGGCAGCATCCGAGGAGCAGGAAAATCGATGTTTCGGGCAAAAGCCCTTCATCAGGAATTCTGACTGTAATCTCCAGTATCTGCAGTACCCACCTCTGCCTTTCTGAAGCAGGGAGTCTGGACTAGGCTTCATGGCATGGTGGCTCAGTGGTTAGCACTGCTGCCTTACAGCTCCAGGGACCCGGGTTCAATTCCAGTCTCAGGCGACTGTCTGTGTGGAGGTTGCACATTCTCCCCGTGTCTCCGTGGGTTTCCTCTAGGTGCTCTGGTTTCCTCCCACAGTCCAAAGATGTGCAAGTTAGGTGAATTGACCATGCAAAATTAGCCATAGTGTCCAGGAATGTGTAGGCTAGGTGCATTAGTCAGGGTAAATGTAGAGTAATAGGGTGAGGAAATAGGTTTGGTTGGGATACTCTTCGGCAGGTTGGTGTGGACTTGTTAGGCCAAAGGGCCTGTTTCCACACTGTCGGGTTTCTATGATCAAGTTCTAGAGTGCATCAGGTCTGTCCCCACTAAAATAATAAATGGTTGCGTGTTGAGGCTCGAAAAATTGAGGATTTAGTATTTTAATTATAATATTATCCCCAATCCTGATACACTTAATGATTGGGTCCTGGGGAATGTTGCCGAATAAAGAGATCCTGGGGTACAGGTTTGTAGGTCATTGAAAGCAGAGTTGCAAGTAGACAGGATCGTGACAAAAGCGTTTGGTCCACTTGCCTTTATTGGTCATTGCATTGAGTATTGGAGTCGGGAGGCTATGTAGAGGCTGTGCAGGACATTGTTTGGATCACTTTTGGAATACCGCATTCAGTTCTGGCCTCCCTGCTGTAAGAAGGATGTTGTAAAACTTGAAATGGTTCAGAAAAGATTTACAAGGTTGTAGCCAGGGTTGGGCGGTTTGAGCTACAGGGAGAAGCTGATTGACTGGGATTATTTTCCCTGCAGCATCGGAGGCTGAGAGTTGACCTTTTAGAAGTTTATTTAGTCATGAAGGGCATGGTTTAAGGCAAAAAGGGGCTGAGGTGCAACTTTTTCAGGCAGAGGGTGGTGCATGTATGGAATGAGCTGCCAGAGGAAATAGTGGAGGCTGGTACAATTGCAACATTTAAAAGGCATCTGGATGGGTATATGAATAGGGCTTAGGGGGATATGAGCCAAATACTGGCAAATGAGACTCGATTAATTTTGGATATCTGGTCGGCATGGACGAGTTGGACTGAAGGATCTGTTTCCGTGCTGTATGTCTCTATGACTCTATGACTATGACATTGTGGGGGTAAAATTCATTCATGGTTTAGCTTGAATCCCTGGTGGCAGACAGCAGCACAAGGTCCTCCTGCCTGAAACGTCGATTTTCCTGCTCCTCGGATGCTGCCTGACCTGCTGTGCTTTTCCAGCACCACTCTAATCTTGACTCACTTTTTGAGCAGCCCCTCTGGTACCTATCGGTATTATAACTAAAGACCTTAACTTGGACAACCTGAGAATTGCCAGGATCTACACAGCTCCACAAGAATACATTACTACCCCAAAGCTTCCATTGTGCCAGAGTTTTCCTTCTCCATCAGTCCTTCTGTAGAACATAGAACATAGAACAGTACAGCACAGAACAGGCCCTTCAGCCCACAATGTTGTGCTGACCATTGATCCTCATGTAAGGTAAACCTAATGTACGAACCCTCAAATTTCTGTGACCATATGCATGTCCAACAGTCTCTTATATATCCCCAAAGACCTCACTTCCACAACTGCTGCTGGCAACGCATTCCATGCTCTCACAACTCTCTGCGTAAAGAACCCGCCTCTGACATCCCCTCCATACTTTCCTCCAACCAGCTTAAAACTATGACCCCTCGTGTTAACAATTTCTGCCCTGGGAAAAAGTCTCTGGCTATCGACTCTATCTATGCCTCTCATTATCTTGTACAC
>NC_057713.1:131144120-131193023 GCF_004010195.1 Chiloscyllium plagiosum
AACTTGCTAACCCATCCTTCAATCTCCTCATCCAAGTCATTAATAAAAATTACAAAGAGTAGAGGCCCAAGAACAGAGCCCTGTGGAACACCACTCACCACTGACTTCCAGGCACAATATTTTCCTTCCACTACCACTCGCTGTCTTCTGTCGACCAGCCAATTCTGTATCCAGACAGCTAAATTTCCCTGTATCCCATTCCTCCTGACCTTCTGAATGAGCCTACCATGGGGAACCTTATCAAATGCCTTACTGAAGTCCATATATACCACATCCACTGCTTGACCCTCATCAACTTGTCTAGTAACCGCTGGTTAAGATGCTGGTCTAGATTTTTAACTACTTTGAACTTGAAGAAAGAAAAGTGTAACATCAGGGACACTTGGAAGGGTGCTGCTAATCTGCCAATGATAGCCTTTTATGTCTATTCTCCGATGCTGTAAATGACGTATCTTGAAAATGCTAAAGTCCACAGAAGGTGAGTCTTACCAATGCATTGTTTTAAAAGTGTAATCAAATTAATAACTGAAATAAAAATCCACTACTGCCAACAAATGTTTCTCTTAAATACCATGACTCATCAAGAAAGTTGACTTGAAATGGAGGAAGCGACCTAACTGTACTTAATTTGTCTTTAATCCTGGTGTTGTTCACATTGGCTTGTTGTCAATGATTTGTGCTAGCAAGCTGCCCAAGGTTAATAAAGCGGGCTAAATTGGAAAGTTCATCCAAAGTTTTTAATTAGGAGTCTGGCATTACATTGCTCCACGTCTCATCAAAATGTCAGTCGCAGATGACAATTCCTGTTCTAAGATTTCAGTGAGAGTGAATAGTGTGTCACATTGAGAACACAAAACAGATGGATGTAGGAAAGATATTCATTGTTGGTATGGGTGTAAACTTAGGCAGAAGATCATGCTAAGGGCACCCATGCAATCAACAATGAGAGGGAGGGAATTAAAGCAGGTAATTGTAAACATATCAGTGAAACATCAAGCGAAGGGAGATTTATTATCAGAGATCATGTGACAAATATTAGTTGACTAAAGAGAATGGATTTTTGAAGAAAAGGTCCTATTTCGTGAATCTGGTTGAATTATTTGAGCAAAAGATTTGCATGGGGACAAGTAGCAGCCATGTGTACTATCGACAAAGTGCACTGCAGAAATTCACCAAAGATTCTTAGACAGCACCTTCCAAAACCACGACCACTTCCATCCGGAATGACAAGGACAGCAGATACATGGGAACACCACCACCTTGAAGTTCCCCTCTAAGCCACTCACCATCCTGACCTGGAAATATATTGCCATTCCTACACTGTCGCTGGGTTAAAATCCTGGAAAAATGAGATTGCCTGGTAGTTGTGCAGTGTGAATGTTATTTGTCACTTGTCAGCCCAAGCCTAGAGACTGTCCAGGTCTTTGATTCCCTTGCCTAACAAGAATCTCTGCCTGAAAATCATCAATGAATCCATTTCCACCACCATCTGAGGCAGAGAGTTCCAAAGTTGCACAACCTCAGCTCTATCCTCACTTTATAACAATGGCCCCTAGTCTGTACTCACAAACGGAAACATGCTTTTGTAGTCCATCTTGTCAGGACTGTCCAGAATCTTATATACTTCAATCAAATGAACCCTCACTCTAAAACCCCAGTGAAACAAGCCCAGTCTGTCCATCCTATCCCAATATCTGTCATCTTCACTCGCAGTAAATCACGGAAAGGCAGAAGAAAACCAGTTACGAGAAGTTCCAGAGTTAGACTTGCCCCACTACAAGATCCCGTCATTCTACATTTACTCTTTTTAAACAACCAATACCCAGGACATGATTTGCCGCACTCACACTGAGAAGTGTCAAACACGGGCTTACAATTCAGGCAGAATGGAAGAAGGGCTTATGCCCAAAACGTCGATTCTCCTGCTCCTTGGATGCTGCCTGACCTGCTGCGCTTTTCCAGCAACACACTTTCAGAATGGAAATATTAACTTACATCTTCTAGGTCAGAAAAAAGACAACTTTATTATCCACAAAGATAAAAAAAAAAAGAGAATTACAAGCACAGGAACAGGCCCTTTGGCCCTCCAAACCTGTGCTGATCATTATGCCCATGTTAAACTAAAAAACAAACCTTCTGGCCTTATTCAGTCCATATCCTTCCCTATTCATGTAACTATCCAGATGCCTCTTAAACATTGCCAGCATGCCTACTTCCACCAGTGTTCCAGGCTCCTATCACTCACTGCATGAAAACCTTCTCTCGCATATCTCCCTTAAACTTTCCCCCTCTCACCTTGAACCTTTGCCTCCTTGTAATAGAAACTTCAACCCTGGGAAAAAGCCTCTGCCTATCCACCTGATCAATGCCTCTTAGAATTTTGTAACCCTCTATCAGATCTCCCCTCAGCCTCCGTCATTCCAGTGAAAGCAATCCTTGTCTTTTCAACCTTTCCCCATAGCCAATGCCCTCGAGACCAGGCAAAGTCCTGCTGAACCTTCTACGCACTCTTTTCAAAGCTTCCACGTCCTGCTGGTAGCGCGCCAACCAGAATGGCACACAAGACTCCAAATGCGGCCTAGCGAGGGTTTTAGACAGCTTTTCAATAAGGTTTCTAATGACTGGAAAAGTCAAAGACTCTCATACCGGTGAACTCCGCTATTGCACATCATGATGTGGCAGGCTCCCAAGCGACTGCAAAGCTCAGAAGAAACTGACAATAAGCCAACACCAGAGGCACTGCAGGCTGTATAAGCACAGGATGCTGTACGTTTAGACTTGATAAAGGATTCCATCAGCCGATGAAGTTCATCCAAAGCATTGAGGGGCCTCATAAACTGCAAGGAGAAGACAACACCAAAGTCAATACCTTCTCTTCAGGTACCTTAGGGCAGCAGGTTAAGCTGACGAAGAACACAAGCGAACAGAATCATAGCTGCAAAAATCTTTCTGGACTCTACAAGGAAATTAAAGGAATTTATTTTCCTCTAAAAAATTGACATTAGCTTCTACATTCTATAAGACACTAAACATTTTCACAGCTAATAACAATTTTCCAAATTTTAATCCATGCAATGTACGAATGAAACTCACTTGGTTTTAGATATAAAGGTTTTTAACGTTTGTCTTAATTACCTTATCTATTGCAGCTGCTTTGGATGAATTCGGAGGCAAATTTGATTTGACGAGATAGAAAGCCCTGTGGAAAGACTGAAGCCATTAGAAGAAGTTCCCAGAAAAAGTCAAGTAAATAAATCCAGAATAGATCATTTCAGGAGTCCAGCCTATCAAGTTGAAGTAGACTGACAGTTCAGAACACCCACACTGTAGTTCCAGCTCCTGCCACAAATGGGTGCCTTTGGAATGAAGCTTTTAACCTTTGTCATAGAACGAGCAACCAACCCCAATTAGTCATCAGCAGGATCCCAGATTCAATTATATCGATTTTGCTAAGTTCTAGCATACACATAAATACCTCAAACAGAAGTCATTTCAACTTCAGAACTTAATTGAGAAGTTAATTTTGACTTAACAAAACCCATTATCTCGCAGGATCAGCAATAAAATGCCAGAAAGACTCTGCAAATGAATTAGTAAAACAATAAATGTAGTCCCACATTTAAGTTATTTAAAATGAGTCTGTTCTCCACCTTCTCCAGCTCTAGACACTGGTAGCTCTATGTCCTTCTTTATTTAATATACCCAGTAAATTTTGGTACTCCAACCCGTTTTAACAATTTCTCAATGATGAATGAAAGCAGCCTCTGTGGGTGATTCTGTAATCCAGCACGGCCAGGGGTGATGAGCACCTGAGGAGGAGTGTGTACTAGGAACCTGAGCAATTTTATGAGTGCAATATTGTTAGGATATCGACCGGCGTGATTGTGGACAAATCAGGTCCCAGGTTGAAATCTGACTCGATCGATCACATTTTGTTGTGTTTGGTTTTAATGAGGTAGTCTCTCATCAAAATATAAGCACATAATGTTACTTTATTCTAGCAATGGAACTGAAGTTTATGAAGCAAAAGAAATGAAGATAAAATAGACTAAACAAAACGATTCACTTACAGCCCAAACCGGAAGAGTTTGAAACACAAGGTGAAGTATAATTGCAGGAATCACAAAAAACACTTCTTTTATCCCAAAACCCTTGTACATTACCCAAAAGTACCCCTTGTCACGTCAGAAAATCCCTTTGTCTAACACTTAATGGGCTTAATTTGACTTCAACTCCCAGACTGGTAAATCTGATAGTTTCTTCCTGGAGCTATCATACACCTAGCTTAAACATACTCAGTTTTAAATAACTTCTTCAGGGTTTTATCCAAACACCTCCAATAAAGGATGATCACTGACTCCTTCCTCTTCCTGGGTAAATAAATCTAACTATCTTTTCCCTTTCTCAGGAGCCACTTTACACTTTAAAACCTTTGCAAAACTGCCCAAAATTGTAAGTACAACTCAAAAGGTCTCTTTTTCTAAACTATTGGCTTAGCTTAGCTTAGCTTACAGAAACAAAGGAAGCAAGTCCAAAATGTTCGAACAGAAACCTTAAAGTATGTTTCTTTACCTTGCAAGGTTGCAAACCTTCCTAAGGTTAAAAGAAATTATTAGTTCTGAAAGCTAGCTGTCACACATTGTTTAAAATAAAAGCATCATGGGCTGTAGAAACACTCAGAAAGCCCTAGAAAACCATTGTGCAGATCTTCTTGAACTAATAACAAGTAACAGTAGTCAGTGAAACATGCCCAAGATATTCAACAAGATGCCGGAAGAGGATTCAAGACCTCATGGACATATCTAAGGTATCTGGGCTCTCTTACCACTAACATTTGGTAACATGTACACAATCTATGATGACCTCATCCCTTCATATACTCATTCTGCCTCAACAGCTGAGGACTAGGGGACCTCACATCCAATAAGGTAACGTCCAGTACCACTCAAGAACGTTCTACGCGTAAACAATTTTGTCAACTTGGTTTGCACCATTCATTTGTCCATGGGACGTTTAAGTTCAGCAGTCTTCATTGTCTCCAAAGCAGAAGGTAACCTACAAACCAGCAAAGAAATGTAACTCAGGTAGGACCTGCATCTGTTAACCTGGAGCTTTGATATAAGGGAGATGCTGCATGTCAGAAATAGTGAGGGCTGCAGATGCTGAAAAGTCAAGGTTGATAATATGTGGAGCTGGAAAAAGCACAGCAGGTCAATGTTTCAGGCAGGAGCCTTCATCAGAACTCATCAGATTATGAAATCCAGCCTTTGGTCTCAATGGTACAGATTTTCGAGTCAGGTTGATTTGATTTGATTTATTCCTGTCACATGTACCTGGGTACAGTGAAATATTTTGCTTTGCATGCAGCACAGGCAGATCATACCATACAAGGGTATACAGATCATAGAGTGTTTAGTCAGAGCGAGGAATACAAGGTCATGGCCGCACAGCAGGTGCACGAAGGCAAGGTCAACATTAGATTTGAAATTAGATGGGTCCATCCAGCGGTCAGAAACCCTCTCTCTGACCCCGAATGGGCAAAAACACGCACACTCACTCTTTGATTGGTTCGGCTCAGACACCTCCTGTTCTGAAACAGCAGCAACCAATCCAGAAATGCTCTCAGGCAGTAGTAGGGACAAATGTGGAAACCACACCCTCATTGTGAACAGCAGGTGAAGTATTCTGGAGTTTTTTTCTTTAATTCATTCATGGGATGAGGGCATCTCTGGCCTGACCAGCATTTCTTACCTCATCCCTAATTGCCCAGGGGGCAGTTAAGAGTCAAGCACGTTGCTGTGGGTCTGGAGTCACACATAGGCCAGACCAGGTGAGGAGGGTAGTTTCCTTTTGGGTTTTCTGACAATGGTTTCATGGTCATCATTAGGCTCTTAATTCCAGATATCTATTGAATTCAAATTCTACCATGGTAGGATTTGAACCCAGGTTCCCCAGAACATTTCCTGGGTCTCCGAATTAATAGTCCAGCGATAATACCACTGGGCCATCACCTCCCTAGTTTAAGACCCCTGTCGACTCAAACACAAAGACTGAGAAGAGATGGGAATGTGTGCGGAGTGCAAGGTCGGGCAACAGGTGGGTGAATGCGTTTGGGTAGGGGTCAAGAGTAGCAGGTGGGTGAGAAAGTTTGATGCCAGGTAGTGGCAAGAGGCAGGGTACCAGCTGAGTGAGAGGGAATTGGATGGCAGGGAAGTGGATGAGTGTTTTAGCTAGATCAAGGGCAGGAGATGCGGCAGGTAGGATTTGCATCTGTGCTCGGGAGTATCGGATCTTACGGAGACAGATCCGGAGTGTGGGAATGGAATTGGGTCGAGTGTGGGCTGGGTTACTTAGTTGAGGTGATGGGGGTAGAGAGTTGGTGTGGTCAGGTTCAATGGGGTCAGACCAGCGGAGCGTCAGCTCAGTGGCTGTTCTGGGTTGGGCTGTGATAAAAGGGGCTTGCCCAGTCAGGATTGGGGTAGTCATTTCACGGACAATGTGGAGTTGTCAGGCTTGGTGGGGGAGCTATTGTCTGGGCGTGGTCACTTAACTGTTACCAGGAGTTTAGTAGTTTTTAACCTCCAAGTTTCAATGAGTTGGAGTCCTCAGAATTGTCAGGTTTTAAGAGTCATTTCAGAGGTTTACAGATGTTGGGTAATTACAAAGCCCACACAATCCCAACACACAACTCTCATCCAGTCTGCAGAAGCTACCATGTCCCAATCATAATTTCCAGCCAATATTTTGAATTCAACTCAGAACTTTGGAAACTGTAAAGCAGTTAGCAATTAACAGTGACAGTCCAGCTTGGCAGTTCATCAGGCTCTAAGTGGATTGCTGAATAGGGAATAATTACTGTAAGATGGACATTGACTGAGTCATTGTAATACGAGAATTTAATTAAAATGTGCTCTCTGGAAAGCACAGACAAAAAGGAGCTTAAAATAGCATATGAGGTAAGTACCTACAAATAAGTATAGACTCAGATAAGCTAAGGAGCAAAGATAAAAAACTCTAATCACTAAACTGCACCAGAGATTTTGCAACAGCATTCAGAGTCCAATTCTGATGGAACTGACCTCAAACATTATCTTAGTTTCTCTGCAGATGCTGCCTGGCCTGTGTATTTGCTGCGTTTACTTTTTTTTTATGAATCTGGTGAGGTATAGCATAGCAAGTTTGGTGAATAATACAGTTTTGGTGAATCTCTACATCAGGGAATGGTACACATTAGGATCTTGCCATAAATACATCACTACATTAATATTTAAACGAGCTAGATTAATTAGTTTTAAAAACCCTAAAAATAAACCAACTCAAGTTATGACATGAAACTTTAATCAGATGGAAAAAAAATTGAGTCAGATTTATAACAAAAACACTAGAGAAACTCAACAAGTCTGGCAGCATTTTCTGAAGAAGGGGAATATTCACTCTTGTGTTTCTCTCCAATTTCTGCTTGTGTTACAACATCCAGAGTTCTTTATTTTATTCAAGGTTGTTTTGTAGTGGGTGTATTACATTTGCAGTCCTGAGAGCTTGGAGATAGCAATGTGATCACAATGCACCACTTGTGTGGGCAGGGTCTGTAATTGAGAAACTTTGGCTCAGATGTTGAATTCTTTTAAAATTCGTTCACAGGACGTGTGTTCTGAGGAAGGGTCACTGGACATTAACTCTGATATCTCACCACAGCTGCTATTTTTATTTATTCATTCATGGGATGAGGGCATCACTGGCCAGACCAGCATTTACTGTTCACCCCAGAGAGCAGTCAAACTGTCAATTACATTGCTATGGGTCTGGAGTCACGTGTTGGCCAGACCAGGGAAGGATGGGAGACAAGCAGGAGGCTAGAAGAACAGAGCAAACCAGGCAGCATCAGGAGGTGGAGGACTCAATATTTCAAGTATAACCACTTTCAGGATGATAGCTTCCTTCCCTGAAGGACATTAGTGAACCAGATGGGTTTTTCCAACAATCAGCAATGGGTTCATGGTCATCAATAGACTCTTAATCCCAGAGATTTTTTAAAAATTGAGCTCAAATTCCACCATCTGCCGTGGCAGGATTTGAACCCACTCTGGATTTATACATGAATGATAATACCATTAGGCCAACTCCTTATCACATCAAACATGTTTTGTATTCTTCGTGGGACATGGGCGTCGCTGGTTCCTCAGTATTGTTTCCCTTACCTTCGTTTCCTTCGAGGGCCAAGGTCATGAGACACTGGGGCAGGAGAGGCCTTGACATTTGGTCTCAGCACATTGACTAGGTTAGGCAATGGTTTAGAGTTGGTTAGTCGTTAAGAACAAGAAGATGCGGTTGGCTCCGGCAAATAAGGCCAGTTGTGACGCAGCAGAGGAGAGACCTCAGCTGTCATCATGGTCTGACAGGTCTGATAGGTCTGAGGTACTTACTGACCAATGAGAGCAAAGAGTGTAGGAAGGCTGGGGAAATTTTCCAATGTGCTAGGTGTCACAATGGGGCACAGGGAAAGAGGCTGACAACACTGTCCACCATTCACTCCCCCAACAGATACATCTCAGCCATATACAAGCACAAAAGAGTTCAAATGCCAGAAAGGGTGGCACAGTGGCTCAGCGGTTAGCACTGTTTCCTCACAGCACCAGGGACCCAGGTTCGATTCCAGCCTTGGGGTTGTGTAGAATTTGCACATTCTCCCTGTGTCTGTGTCGATTTCCTTTGGGTGCTCTATCTTCCAAAGATGTGCAGGTGAGGTGAATTGACCATGCTAAATTACCCAAAGTGTTCAGGGATGTGTAGGTTAGGTGCATTAGTCTGGGGTAAATATAGGGAATGGGTATGGGTGGGTTACTCTTTGGAGGGTCGATGTGGTCTTGTTGGGCTGAAGGGCCTGTTTCCACACTGTATGGCTTATAAGATTCTATGAACTCTTATTTATACCCTGAGCTGCCACCAAATACCTGCGGGGTCAGGGATACTTGGTGCCCATTGGGTCATTGCTGATTTCTCATGCGGGTTGCTACCTGCTGCTGACAGAAATGCCTCTGACCTCTCCTGCAATTAGCCAGAGCCTGGCCACCATGTTTCCAGCTACACCCCGGGCTGTGTTATAATTCTGCCCATAAAATCCTGACAGGGGCACCACCTTGCTGCTTGAGTCCACACCAGCCGGACAAAGCAATCCCACACAGATACACCCAGGTTTACCAACAGTTCAAAGCAAGGTGGGAGAGCAAACCCCCCACCCAGAGATGGATGCCAAAAGGCTACAGTTGGACATAAACAATTTAAGGTGAATGGGCAATGCCAACTGCAATACCAAGTGAAGATTAGATTAGGTTACTTACAGTGTGGTAACAGGCCCTTCGGCCCAACAAGTCCACACTGACCCGTCGAAGCGCAACCCACCCAGACCCATTCCCCTACATTTACCCCTTACCTAACACTACGGGCAATTTAGCATGGCCAATTCACCTGACCTGCACATTTTTGGACTGTGGGAGGAAACCGGAGCACCCGGAGGCAGATCCACGCAGACACGGGGAGAATGTGCAAACTCCACACAGTCAGTTGCCTGAGGCGGGAATTGAACCCAGGTCTCTGGCGCTGTGAGGCAACAGTGCTAACCACTGTGCTACCGTGCCGCCCACAAAGAAAGAAACGTGAGATTATCTACGTTTGTAGGAAAAAATAGAAAAGCAGGATTCTTTTGTTAGAGAGCTCAGACTTATAAATCTCGGTATTCAGAGGAATTTAGATGCACGATTCATAGAAAATTAACATAACATACAAGCAATTAGAAAGGCAATTAAGTTGGAAGATGGCCGTAAGGGACTTATTAAAAGGTTCTGAGACCACATTTAGAGCATCATGCACAATTCTGGTCTCCTGATTCAAGGAAGATGCTTACTATGGTGAAGGTGCAATAAGGGCCCCCCAGATTGACTGATTCCAGAGGGGAAATTGAGTAGCTTTAAATTCATGCGAGTTTGGAATAATGAAGAAACTATCTGTGATAGTCCAATAGTAAACAAGAGGCAGGGCTGGAGGACCCAGCGGGAGCTTTTGATCCTCCAACCAATCAGGGGTGGCATGGTGGCTCAGTGGTTAGCACTGCTGCCTCACAGGGTCAGGGACCCGGGTAAGATTCCACCCTCAGGTGACTGTCTGTGTGGAGTTTGCACATTCTCATAGCAGGTCAGGTAGCATCCGTGGAGAGAGAGCAAGCTAATGTTCCTAGCCTGGATGACTCTTCATCACAGCTCTCTCTCCGTGGATGCTGACTGACCTGCTGTGATCTCCAGCAAAATGCGAAATCCAGTTGGTCTTGCGTCTTGCGTGATTAAAAACACAAAGTGCTTGAGAAACTCAGCAGGTCTGGCAACAGCTTTGGGGAGAGAAACGGAGTTAATGTGTTTTGTCCAATGACCCTTCTTCAGAACTGATCTTGTGCCTGTGCAGACCCATCACAGGCAGCAATAAGAGCAGCCGAGGTGAGCTGAGTGAAAGGGCTGCCTCAGTTTGTCGGTGAATTTGTTCCGGTCTGTTTCTCATCCATTTGGCCATCTAGCCCTCAGCCTTATAAACTCACACCCCTCCCCAGCCACTAATCAGTCTCTTCTACCATCCTTAAAACCCGTACCTCCATCTACCCCCATGACCCTTTGTAACCCCACTCTGCCAGCTGTTGTTAATGATATCATGATATCACTTATAGTTATGTCAGCTTTTTAAAAAGCTGGAATCAATATAATCATGATGCAAGTTGGAGTTACGTGATGTGTTTTCATCTCATTATCCACTGTTGAAAGGCTTGGCAAAATATTCCGTTGCAAATGGTCTCTTTTGAATGAATTTCAATATTAAAAAGCACATACCAACTAGAAACATTTATCACAAAGTTTAGGATGATCTTGTCCTTACCTGAGCTTTTGACAGTATCGTTTTACATTCTCAAGGGAGGTTGCATTGATCTGTGCTTGGAATTCCTCCACGGACACATTGTCTGTATAGTAATATCCCTCCATGCTTTCCATCGCTAAATGAGAAAGACACGTTTATTTCTCAGATTTAGGAAATCTAAGCAGTATCAAGGAAAGGAAGACAGAAATTGCTAAATTATGATATGTGCAAAGTATCCAAGACCTTGTGTGAAGAGTACTGGGTGAACTTTAAGGCCTCCTCCGTTCTGTAACCTTTGAGGAAGTTGCAAAAAATTGTAGCTCTCAAGATGGAAGAACACTTTCAATGCTTGTCGATTCCCTTCTACTTTATACATGATAGGATTATCTGCAGAAAACAGATTTTAAAAAAAGTGAATGCAGGTTACCAGAAACTAGCAAATGTGCAGCAGCAAACTCTTCCATTTGTTTTCCCAAAGCCTGTCTCCATGGCACAAGTCAGGAGTGTGACGGAATACTCCCCACTCACTCCCCATTCCATGCTTGATACCATCCAGGACAAAGCAGCCTGCTTGATTGGCACCATATCCACAAATATTCACTCACTTCATCATTGACGCACATTGGTGGCAGTGTATACCATCTGCAGGTTGTACCACATAAGCAGCTCCCCAAAGCTCCTCTGAAAGCCCCTTGCAAATCTATGACTCTGCCAACCAGGAGGATAAGGAGAGTCGATGTATGGAACACCACCAGCTGCAATGTTCCCTCCATATCCCACACCATCCTCAGCTGCAACAACATTGTCATTCCTTCACTGTGGCTGGGTCCAAATTCTAGAACTCCCTTCCTGCCATCCCTGTTGGTGTTACCCTAACAATGTTCAAGAAGGCAGCTCACTACCATATCTTCAACGGCAATTAGAGAAGCATCATAAATCTTGGCCACCCCAGCCACGTTGACATCCCAAGGATGAATTAAAAAACAACATATTCTCCTCACTTCAAAGGCAGATCACTCAGGCAAAGAGGGGAGATCTAACAGAAACTTACGAGATAATGCATGGCTTGGAAAGAGTGGACGCTGGGAGGTTGTTTCCATCAGGTGGGGATATTGGGACCTGTTGGCACAGCCTTAGAATTAGAGGGAGTCAATTTAGAATGGAAATGAGGAGACACTTCTTTAGCCAGAGAGTGGTGGGCCTGTGGAATTCATTGCCATGGTGCGCAGTGGAGGCCGGGACGTTAAATGTCTTCAAGGCAGAGATTGAGAAATTCTTAAACTTGCAAGGAATTAAGGGATACGGGGAGAGTGCGGGTAAGTGGTGTTGAAATGCCCATCAGCCATGATTGAATGGCAGAGTGGATTCGATGGGCCAAATGGCCTTACTTCCACTCCTAGTCTTATAGTCTTACGGTCTTACAAGCAGTCAACTGTCCTGAACTCAACAATGCAAGGCTGAAAACTTTAGTTGACCAGCTCAACTGGCAGTTTTCACTGTTATTATGTTTGGTCGAAGGGTCACAGGACCCAAAACATGAACTCTGCTTTCTCTCCACAGGTATTGCCAGAGCTGCTTGGTTTCCCCAACAATTT
Source organism: Chiloscyllium plagiosum (assembly GCF_004010195.1). NCBI lineage: Eukaryota > Metazoa > Chordata > Chondrichthyes > Orectolobiformes > Hemiscylliidae > Chiloscyllium > Chiloscyllium plagiosum. Next base: position 131,156,609 of record NC_057713.1, read on the forward strand.
GTTTTCATGGCAGCTTTCATTGCTTGACCGTATCATGGTTTGTAGCAGGCAGGTAGAGTCAGAGAATCCCTACAGTGTGGAAGCAAGGCTATTCAGCCCATTGAGTCCACACTGACTGTCTAAAGAGCATCCCACCCCTCCTACCCAATAACCCTACATTTCCTATGGCTAATCCACCTAACAGTGCACATCCCTGGACACTATGGGCAATTTCCCATGGCCAATCTGTCCTAACCTGCACATTGCCACAACTGTGGGAGGAAACCAGAGCACCTAGAGAAAACCCAACAGACACTGGGAGAATGTGCACACTCCACATAGACAGTCGCCCGAGGCTGGAATCAAACCTAGGTCCCTGGCGCTGTGAGGCAGCAGTGCTAACCACTGAGCCACTGTGCTGCCCCAGATTACATGCATAAAATCAGTCTCAATCACTCACAGCAGTACAGTAGCCAGGCAAAATTGTCAGGGGGAGTTATTCAATCATCTCAATATCCAGTGGAAACTGTAGTGTCATTTTATACATACCACAATTATACCCAATCAGCAGAACACCAACCTGCCATAACATGTAAGGTACAGAACGCCCACAGCCTTAGGGATTGGAGACTGTAACTTGCAGGAGATCTTCTCTACATGTTGAGGAATTTGCTTTATATAGTGAACTCCAGTCCTCTGGCAGCATGATGTGGTCGTGAACATCAAAACCATTTGAGATGCCTTGGAGAGTTGCAGTACTACCAATCCCCCGTCTGAGTTACTGTCACTGACGGGGAGGAAGGATGACTCTACTACGTCTTTGGCAGAAGGTAAGCTTAATCTTGATAAACTGAAAAGGTCTATTAAATAGCACTTACCAGCAAAGTGACAATGCATTGCAGTCTTTTGTGACTGATCAGGTTCAGTTTAGAAGTAAGTACGCATAGCTGTTAGCTACACTGACCTGAGCATTGGCAGCTGGTATTGCAATATAGCAGCCTGGTTAGATCTATGGAGGAAGAGTCGATGATAGACTGATGGGCAGAGCTAACCTCATGATGTCAATTAACTCCATCAGATACTAGCTGCCTTACATAACATCACCCTCCAAATTGTTTTCCTAGATTTCTACATATTTATCAAATTGTTTTGAAAAGCAAAGTAGATTTACCCCATCTCTCCCCTGAGTCTCTACTTGGTTGGGTTGAAAATCTGCTGTATGAAGATGAAATATTCAGAGGGAGTTTGTTGCTATACAAGAATCTTGGCAGGTCTTTGGTTTTCCTGAATGCCCTTTGCAAAGATTTAGAGAATCATTTAGAGCATTTTAGTTTCTTCAAATTGTGCCAGCACAGGTATCAGTAATTCTGAATGTAATCCTCTCTTTTTGCTATTTTAATGATGTATACTTGCATGTAATTCTTCTAATCTCGCCTGGATTCATTGGGAATTTTTTCAGGTTAAGTCATAGACATAAAGCTAACTATTGTTACTTTGCCTCTTCTTAAACATCTGAGCTGATTGTATCAAGTGTTAATCCCTAATTTGGGATGGTTGTCATATCATGGATACCGATGAACAGTTTTTGAATATTGGAAGATAGTAGAATTTATTTGGAAGATAATAGAATAATTTTTCTAAACCTATGTAAAATCATCTGATATCTCAGTCACGAGAAGTCAACAAATCTCAACGTAACAAATCTTGGATATTTTCTCAGGATCAAAAACATTCCTCAGAGATTGAGAAGGTTTCCCTGTTATTGAGTAGAGACACATTGATCAATGGTATTTGGCTTCTGCGGTGATTGGGGATTTTTTTTTCCTCATAAGATGAGGACCTCACTGACTGGGCCAGAGTATTTAATAGCTAGCTACCGTACGTCTACATTACATGATAGCCTCTTGTGAGACATCAGGCTCAACTTACTGGATGCACACATTTATTGATGATTTGGAGATGCTGGTGTTGAACTGGGGTGTACAAAGTTAAAAATCACACAACACCAGGTTATAGTCCAACAGGTTTAGACTCTCCCTCAGACTCACAACCCCCCACCCCGGACAGACAGACAGACAGACACACACACACATATACGTTTGTGGGGTGAATTTGTACTTGCAGCGTTACATTGTACTTTGCTCAAAAACTGCATGAATCCTTGTAAGACACTGTTAACTCACTTTTTAGATTAGAATCAGTCTAAACATTATGGCACAGACAGAGAACACAGGGCGTTAATACCCTCAACATTATCTGGTTAACACCAATTGTTACAAGTTAACCTGAGAATGTAACTTTTAAAAAAATGTTTTGTGATTTACACATGAAAGAAGTGAAACTATCATGGTATTCAAACAAATGAAAGACTCAACAGACAATCAAGGTATTTTTCAATGTATAATTTCAGTTACATCACACTGTAAACTTTTTGCTATAGATTCTGTGTCTTACAATTGTGTCCTCCACTACCACCTGATGAAGGAGCGTTGCTCCGAAAGCTAGTGCTTCCAATTAAACCTGTTGGACTATAACCTGGTGTTGTGGGATTTTTACATTTATTGATAGCCACATCATCCTAACACTGATCACTGGTACCGTAACACTGCTCCCCCAAGGAACAGTCCTTTACACCCTGATGTCTAAAGTTTATCTCATGATCATTTCAGGTATTAATTACCTTATACAACACAATTCCGACAAAGTTAGTAAGTCAACTTTTGGCCAACAGTCACTTTAACTGTATCTATTAGAATTTAGAAGAATGAAAGGTGAACATTTTTAAATATCCACTGGAGGGGACTGGACAGGGTGAAATGTTGAGATACTTCCCTTTAATGTACAGCTAAAGACTATGGTACATGGTTCAAAAACAAATGGTCTCCCTAAGAAGGTGGAGATACAGAGAATTTTTGACTGCAGAGAGTTAGGTGCCCTTGGAACACTTCTCAAGGGAACAGTGGAGGCTGTCGTGCTCTGCATGTGTAAATGAAGGGTGACTTAGTGATGGAATACCAGCCTTTGTGGAGTTATTTCAGTGGCCATAGAGTGGGATTAATGATGTAACTATGCAAAAGTGCCTTGTAGCTGAAGAACAGTTGGACTTCAACAAGCACTACGACTGGCTTTGTCATTGGAAAATGCGGAGCATATGGATTGCAGGGTATTCCAATGGAAGTGGACACCCTCACCAGACCGACTGAGATTTGGGAACACCACTTGCGTGAAGGCAGCTGCATAGCCTTACTCAGAACATGTCCCAAACAGAGAGACTCTAGGATCCGGCTCTGTGCGGCTGAGTCAGTGTCATGTACTGTCCATGTGTAAATACTGCGTGATTTGCTGACGGGACATCAGCCTTATTTCAGAGGCAGTCTTGTTGAGCAATTTTTCGGGCAGAGGCAGAGAAACTCTTGACTAACAGTGGAGGCAGAAGGTGCTGGAGAGGTGCAGCAAAGTTGCTGCCTCTATCAATTCAGGCGTTATCTTACAAATTGGTGGAGCAAATTCGATGGGATTCAATGACCTCCTCCTGCACCTAATAAACATGTCCATCTACTCAATAGATCATTTATAATTTAAACAAAGCTGTATGTCTTTAAAGGTCCACCCCAGCAAAGGAATATGTTAAAACCTCTGTAAGTGCTGTTCATGATTCAATAATAAGGCTCCAAATGAGTCATATATCTGAGCTCCACTTGTCTTCTTCGACAAGATTTCATTAGAATTCATGTTTGATGTTGCACTTTAGTAAGAAAGCGTCTTACTTGCCACCAGTAGCTCTTCTTCAGACTGTTGCAGATAGAATGTGACCTTCTCCAAGTCAGACAATGCAACCAGAGTGTCTTCCAGCATCGCCTGCTCATCCATCTGGAAGACATGAGCAAACAAACAAAAGAAAATCAGAGGCTCAGACTGGGATTGCTGGGAAACAAGGCAGAAGTTGCTGGAAAAACTCAGCAGATCTGGCAGCACCTGTGGAGAGAAATCAGAGTTAACTTTTCGGGTCCAGTGACCCTTCCTCAGAACTGGGATCGCTTAGAGCTGGGCATCCATAAGCACAAGAACTCAAAACATACTTGCAGGAATTACAGCAGCACTGTTTTGTAAACAGTACTTTTTTCAATTTTTCAAAATAAATATACAAGGAAAAAGGTCAATGTAAATCATAAGGTGCTGTTATTAAGATAGAAGATCATCTTTATGGCCATTAAGATTGATGGCTACCTGTCCTGCAAAATGTAAAGAACCTCTCAGTTATTTTTAATCTCAGTCCTCATTTGTTGCTAACTGTCTCTGGCTCTGGGCAAAAGTGAGGACTGCAGATGCTGGAAACCAGAGTTTGGATCAGAGTGGTGCTGGAAAAGCACAGCAGGTCAGGCAGCATCCGAGGAGCAGGAAAATCGACGTTTCAGGCAAAAATCCTTCATCAGGAATAGAGGCAGGAAGCCTCTCCATTTCCTGCCTCTATTCCTGATGAAGGGCTTTTGCCCGAAACGTCGATTTTCCTGCTCCTCGGATGCTGCCTGAACTGCTGTGCTTTTCCAGCACTCCTGTCTCTGGCTCTGGACCAAGCGCAGGTAAACAGAAAGACGGTAGTTTGGTATCTGATGGTTGGCATAGCCCTGATGCACCAAAAGGCCTGTTTCTTTGCTGTGTAACTCTAAAGAGTCATTCAATTTGTTCCTTCTGCAGCTGGAGTGACTAAAATGAGACCACCAACTGTTTAGTTTTCCTAAGGCATTCTTATGTTTTAGGGTAAGCAAATCTTGTTTTGAAGGTTTTTATGACATAGCACTGATGAGGTGAGGGAGCAGAAGCAACTCCTGAGGATTTCCTGCACTTTATATCAGGTTATGTGAATGGTTCTAGACCTCAGCTACTGCATGATTACTGTAGCCTTTTGTCAAAAAGGTATTTCACTCTGGCATCTTCAGATTCATTCTCAGCAATTTCATTATATTCTTCAAGATTCATTGCCACAAAATATATAGCATTCTGCCTGCCAACCTTTTCTTGCACATTTACAACTTGTCTCTGCCAAGTATTCACAAACTTTCAACTTTTTATTGGCATCTTATGAATACCAAACATATCATAGATCTCCAAAAAACCTTGGCAGACTTCCACCTTTCCAAGTAACTGTAAAGCAATCAAGGTACATGATATATAGCAATATATCAGCAGTGACTCAATGCTGCCTCACGGCGCCAAGGACCCAGGTTCAATCGGGTGACTGTCTGTGTGGAGTTACCACATTCTCCCCATGTCTGTAGCTTACCCCTGGATTGGCCAGGGTGAATTGTCTGTGGTGACTAAGGATAGGTGGGTTAGCCATGGTAAATGCAGGGTTACAGGGATAGGCTAGGGGGGTGGGTCTGAATGGAATGTTCTATGGAGGGCTGGTATTGACTGGATGGGCCAAATGGCCTTTTTCTGCACTGTTGGGATTCCAGGAATTTATTGCTAATATATATGTAAATAATCCTTATTATTCGACAATCTAAAGACTACCTTCTTCACATGTGCAGTGACCCATGGAGAGGAAAGCCTTTATATTCAAATACACCTCACAAAAACATATGTCCTTTGCCAGGTTCTGGAGGATTTGCGGACATGTCTGAAGTTCAACTTTTTGAGTATGAGAGGAATTCCTAAACACAACATCGTAGGAACAGGAGCAGGAACATGCTGATCAGGACAAGCCCAGTCCACCATTCAAAAAGACCATGGTTGGTCAAATTGAGGCCTTGACCCCTCTGCTTCTGCCTGTCTTTCAAAACCTTCCACTCCACCCAAGAACCTAACTCCACTCTGCCATGATTCAATGGCCTGACCTCCACTGTTCCCTGCAGAGGAGCACTCAGAAGGAGGAAGACATACCAAATTCCCACTTCAAAGAGGTGATCTTTTATTTTGTAACAGTGCCCCCTCATCCTAGATTTCCCCAAGAGACAAAACATTCTCCCAGAAACTAACAGGTCAAGCCTCCCTCAGAACCGTAGACATTATAAGATCATCTCTCACTTTTCTGAACTTCAGTGCTATAGGCACAACTTGCTCAACCACAAGGCAAAACCTTTGATCCAGGATTCAGTCCACAGAACCTCCTCTGAATTGCTTCAATGCAGGGATACCGTCCTTTATGGAAGGCAAAGTAAACAGTACAGTACCAAGGGTGCAGTCTCACCCTGCAGTTTACAGGTGCCGTAAAAAACGCTGGTTTTATGCTCTATCCCCCCTGCAATGAAAGCCAACATTACATTTACCTTCTTAATTACTTCCTGTACCTGCACGCTAACTTTCTGACGCATGTAGAAGGACAGACCCGATCCCCCTGTACTTCAGCCAGAGAGTGGGTGGGCCTGTGGAATCCATTGCCATGATCGCAGTGGAAGCTGGGACGTTAAACGTCTTCAAGGCAGGGATTGATAAATTCTTGATCTCACAAGGAATTAAGGGCTACGAGGAAAGTGCGGGAAGGTGACGTTGAAATGCCCTTCAGCCATGGCGGAGTGGACTCGATGGACCGAATGGTCTTATTTCAACTCCTATGTCACATGGTCTTATGATGAACTCTCTCTGAATGTAGTGGCAGCAGATAATTGGGAACTGCATTGCTTTTAAAATCCCCTCCGAACTACATCCACTTCAGCTGGGAGCGACATCGCCATTCCTTCAGAGTTATTAATTGTTTTAAATTCTTGTCTTCCTTTAGTCTCTTGATTTTCTACTGTTCTTGAGATGTTTCTCACATGGAGACTGATACAAAATTCTTGTTCAAAGTCACTGAAATTTCCATATTAAATCCCAGTCTCACATTCTACGAGGGCAGCACCTACTTTAGCATCAATCTTTCTATATATTTGTAGAAGCTTCGCCCTTCTAATAATGCAGGCAGTTGCAAATCAAAATTCAATTCCTTTGAATGGTGAACTCTGCAGTGCAAATGATCAGAAATATAATGATCAAGAGGTCACTAGATTGAAGTAACTGTTCATTCAAAATGATAGGGTTAATTTCCAAATGTTGAAAGGGAAAATATGCACAGACAGAATGTCATATTTTCTGTAATATAATCTTCCAAGCTTTAATAGAGCTTTCAACATCCTTTTCATTCCCTTTAGTCAGATGCTAGTAGTAATTAACAATAATCAGCAGTAATCAGAGAAGGAGCTATTGTCTCACACACTCTCTCACATACTCTCTCACACACTCTCTCACACACATGCACACACAATAGAGTCAGCGTGTGTTTGAAAACCACAGTGCAAAATTGGTTTGCCCTGGAGATGGTGTACACATTCATCTTGAAAGGAACCTGATAGCAGATAAGGGGACAGCTATGAAAGGGGGTCAGTCAACACAGGACTGAGGGTGTTGTATTTAAATGTGCACAGTATACGATACAAGGTAAATGAGCTAGTAGCACAGATCGAAATTAGCAAGTACAATGTCATGGTATCAGGGAGACATGGCTGCAAGGGAATGAGGGCTGGGAACTAAATATCCAAGATTACACATCTTATCGAGAGGACAGGCACATAGGCAGGGCAGCCTTGTTGGTAAGAAATGAAATTAAATCAATAGCGAGAAATCATTTAGAGTCGGAAGGTCGAGAATTGATGTGAGTATAGTTGAGGAACCACAAAGGAAAAAGGCCCTGATGGAAGTTGAGTACTGTCAGTACCCAGGATATGGGGAGGAAAATAAACCAGGAGATAAAAAAGGTCTGTAAGAGAGGCACGATTAGAATAATCATGGGGGACTTCTGTACACAGGGTGAAGTGGAAAAATCAGGTTGGTAATGGTTCTCAAGAAAAGGAATCCGTAGGATGTCTGTGAAATGTTTTGTTTTGGAGCTGCTTGTGGCAGACCTCACGAGAGAACAGACAATTCTGGATTTGATGATGTGTAAGGAGACAGTGTTGATTTGGGGGCTGAAGGTGGAGGAACCCCGAGAGGGCAGCGACCATAACATGGTAGAATTCACCCTGCAGTTTGAGAATGAGAAGCTGCAATCAGATGGAATGGTATTACTATTAAGTAAAGGCAACTCCAAAGACATGAGGGAGGAGTTGGCCAGATTTGATTGGAAGGGGAGCCCAGCAAGGAAGACAGTGGAGCAGAAATGGCAGGAGTTTCTGGGAGCAATTCGGGAGGCACAGCAGAAATTCATCCCAAGGAAGAAGAAATACAGCAAGGGGAGGATGAGGCAACCATGGCTGACAAAGAAAGTCAGGGACAGCAAAGCAAAACAAAAAGCATACAAGATGGTGAAAATTAATGGGGAGCCGGGGTTCAGGAAGCCTTTAAAAACTAGCAGAGGACAACTAAAAATGTAATAAGAATGGGGAAAAGATGAAATATGAGAGTAAGCTAGCTAGTACTATAAAAGAAGATTGCAAGAATTTTTTAGATTTTAAAAGGTAAAAGAGAGGCAAGAGTGGTCATTGGACTGCTGGAAAATGAGGCTGGAGAGGTAGCAATGGGGAACAAAGAAATGGTGGAGGAACTAAACAGGTACTTTGCATCAGTTTTCACAGCAGATGACACCAGCAGCATACCAGAACTGCAAGAGAGTCAGGGGGCAGAGGAGGGTGGCCATCACTAAGGAGAAGGTGCTGAGGAAGCTAAGTGGATAAATAATGGAGACCAGAATCTCGACAGTTTGGAAAGGTGCCATTCTGCCCATCAAGTATGCAACAATCCTCCAAAGAGCATCCCACCCAGATTCCCACCCTATCCTGTAATCCCAGTTTCCCATGGCTAATCCACCTAGCCTGCATAGCGCTGGACACTATAGGGCAACTTAGCATGGCAACTTAACAGGGAGAATGTGCAAACTCCATACACAGTTACCCAAGGTGGAAATCAAACCTAGGTCCCTGGTGCTGTGAGGCAGAAGTGCTAATTGCTGAGTCACCATGCCATTCAAGGATTCTGAAGGAGATAGCTGAAGGAGATAGCAGAGGCATTGATGTCATCAGTCACAAATCACTGGAGTCAGGGAGGGTGCCAGAGAATTGCTAAACGGTTAATCTAACACCCCTGTTTAAAAAGGGAGGGAGACAGAAGACAGGAAACTAGAGGCTGGGGAGTATGGCTTTGGTCATTGATAAGATGTTAAAGTCCATTATTAAGGATAACATAGCGGAGTATTTGGATGTGTATGGTAAAATAGGGCTGAGTCAGCACAGCTTCATCAAGTGGTGGTCATGCCTGACAAACCTGTAGTGCCTGATGGGCTGTGTATTATTTTAGTCACCAAGAGGAGTTGCAGGTAGATAGGATAGTGAAGAAGGCGTTTGGTATGCTTTTCTTTATTGGTCAGAGTATTGAGTACAGGAGTTGGGAGGTCATGTTGCAGCTGTACAGGACATTGGTTAGGCCACTGTTGGAATATTGCGTGCAATTCTGGTCTCCTTCCTATTGGAAAGATGTTGTGAAAATTGAAAGGGTTCAGAAAGGATTTACAAGGATGTTGCCAGGGTTGGAGGATCTGAGCTACAGGGAGAGGCTGAACAGGCTGGGGCTGTTTTCCCTGGAGCGTCGGAGGCTGAGGGGTGACCTTATAGAGATTTACAAAATTATGAGGGGCATGGATAGGGTAAATAGACAAAGTCTTTTCCATGGGGTCGGGAAGTCCAGAACTAGAGGGCATAGGTTTAGGATGAAAGGAGAAAGGTATAAAAGAGACCTAAGGGGCAACTTTTTCATGCAGGGGGTGGTACGTGTATGGAATGAGCTGCCAGAAGATGTGGTGGAGGCTGGTACAATTACAACATTTAAGAGACATTTGGATGGGTATATGAAAACAAAGGGTTTGGAGGGATATGGGCCGGGTGCTGGCAGGTAGGACTAGATTAGGTTGGGATATCTGGTCGGCATGGACGGGTTGGACCGAAGGGTCTGTTTCCATGCTGTACATCTCTATGACTCTATGATTCTAAGAGGAAGTACAATGGAAGGTTCACCGGATGTATTCTAGAGATGACAAGATTGTCCTATGAGAAGAAACTGATCTGTATTCCACTGAGTTCCAAAAGAAAACAAAGGGTAATTTCATTAAAATGAGCAAAATTCTTTCTGGGTGCAAGGGGGGCAGATGTAGGTAAGCTGTTTCTCTGGCTAGTGAGTCTAAAACCGGAGGACATAACCTCAGGATAATGAGTAGGCCATTTAAGATTGAGACAGATGTTTATAAAATCCTGAGGGACAAACATAAGGCAAACAGCAAGGATCTCTTCCCTAATGTAGCGGAGTTCAAAACTAGGGGGCATATCTTTAAGGTGAGTGGAGAAAGTTTGAAAAAGGACATGAGTCGCAACATTTTTACATAGAGAGTAGGTTGAGTGTGAAATGAACTAGTTAAAGGACTTCTGGATAAGTACATGAATAGAAAAGATTCAGAGCGATATGGGCACTGGAACACAGCAACTGGAACTAGTTTAGTTTGGGAACATGATCAGCATGGGTGAGTTGGACCGAAGGGTCTGTTTCCATGCTATGTGACTCTATGATTCTTGAGATAAGGAGGAATTTCTTCACTCACGGGGCTGGTGAATCTTTGACATTCTCTATCCAGAGGAAACTTGATCATTGAGCAAGTTGAAGACAGAAATCAAAAGATTTCTGAAGACTAATAGGCACGAAGATAGGACAGGAAAGCAGCTTGAAGGTTGATGATCAACAGAATAGCAGAGCTGACTCAACAGATTTGAAACATGGTCCTATATTTCAAAATCTAAATCTGACATGAACCATGTATGTGAAGGTAAAAATATAATCTTGTTCCTGAAAAGCACGACATTAATTTATTTATATTCCTTTGCACACCCTGTCCTTAATTGTAAATTTATACAATGAGAACTCAATTTCATCAATCGATGAGATCTTATGTCTGTCTCCGTAAAGTGAAAAAGGAAATTTTTAAACAAAACAAGCATTGAGTGACGAACTTAATTCACTTTCACCAGTGTTAAAGGTCACATGAGGATGTGTCCGAAATACATGCAAGTGGCATATCTGCAAAAATCATTGACACATAAGCACATGGGATCCTTACATCTCACGTGACTTTCTGCGTGCCAATTTTCCATCTGAACATTCTATTCTTTGAAAATGTATTTATTCCTGGTACGGGAGGAATACAGTCCAGTGGCAGAGAATAAAGTCAGCATGAAACTACTTCAAAATTCTCACACACGGACTTCCACATTGTGTACTCTGTGTGATGCACATTCCACATGCAGTGTTTTTTTGTCAATCTGTGCTATTTATGAGTTCCTGATAGATCGCTAAATGCTTCGATGAAGTATAACTCACAATTCCATTTGGAACTGATAGAAATCCCTGTGGTTTGACTCTTTTCTATTGAGACCCACAGCCACAATTGTTTCTCACCGTATAAGACTCTGCATGAAACTGATGCCTCAGGACACAGCATTGAAAATACAGCCAGTAATTATTGTATTCTAATTTTGTCTGTGGTTTAATTTGCCCTGATATTACGTTGGCCAGAATGTTGCAGTGGCTAAGATCAAAAGAAGTAGGAGTAGAGGTTTATCAATTCCTATGATTTTCCAATGATTGCCTCAACAGTGCAGCCTCTGGAAAAGTATAGAACCACAGATGACAACTTGGTTATCCATATTATTCCATGATTTTTGTGGACTCTAGACTCTATTACGGTGGTGAAATGAAAGGGAAACTCCCTAAGCTTCCTGCCCAGCCTTGACTTGTGACCCCATAAAATGGTAGATGGGTAAGGTACCCATTCAGCTGTTCACCCTTCAGCCTGTTACTTGGCACCAATCCCAAACACAAAGCTCTTGAAAGCTCTCAATTTCCTCAGGCTGCATTTCAGCTCCATTTATTCGAGGTCTTAGCCACAGATTGGTATCAGTTAGCAGCTCAGAAGCAAACCTGTGCACCATTTGGTCAGTACTGGTCAATCAATTCCTTCAAAATGACTGAGGTAGTGGCAGCACTTTTTATCTATCATCTCAGCTCCTACAACCTTTATCTGATTCCTGTCCCCTTACATTCCTAATCACAGCAGCACCTGACATAGGAGGTTCCTCAACGTTTTATTCCACAAAATTTAGGGTAGTGCAGGTTTCTGTAGTTATATTCATCTTTCTTCAATTATTTTCATTGCACCGCGAGACTCTGAACTAGGATAGACCAACGTCTTTTTACCTCATTTCAATTGGCTTCAAATCTGAAGTTTCCATTTCAGTTTTAGATATCATTTCCCAAGAAACCAATTTCCTTTGCCGTTACCAACTAAATATTGACTTTCAAACCATGATTCCATTGCAATATTTTGCATACTTCCGAATTGTCTGAATATTATGATTGTAATTTACTCACCAGATCATGTGTTAAGATATAAATATGATAAGTTTCATGAGGTTAGATGTTGAGTCAATCAATGCTTTCCAGATTAAGGTAGTGTACAGTGATAAGGTTATCTAGGTATATTGACATAAAGCACAAATAGATCTAGGGTGTAAATCAACTAGAATCTAACTAAACCACAGAGCAGGTCCAATGGGCAGAATATCTGATTCCTGTCCCCTTACATTCCTAATCACAGCAACACCTGACATAGGAGGTTCCTCAACGTTTTATTCCACAAAATTTAGGGTAGTGCAGGTTTCTAGTAGTCATATACTTTTTTTCTATGAGGTGACCTCTTATGTTTTTTTACCAGCTAAACTATTCGATCTATGAGTTCTCTGCTTATAGTGAATTAATTATTGCACTGAATACCAATCTAAGAAGTGTATCATAGAATCGCAGAACCCCCACAGTGTGGAGTATGCCCTTTGGCCCAATGGATCACACTGACCCTCTGAAGAGCATCTCCCTGCCTCTAATCCTGTAACCATGAATTTCCCATGGCTAATCCACCTAGCCTCCACATCCCTGGACACTATGGGCAATTTAGCATGGTCAATCCACCCGAACCTGCACATCTTTGGACTGTAGGATGACTGCAGTGGTTCAAGAAGGCAGCTCACCACCACCTTCTCAGGGGCAATTAGGGGCAACAAGTCTTGGCCCAGCCCAGATCCCACTAATTAACTTTTTTTATAAAGTGCCCGCAATCTATGATGTACTCAGTTTTGAAACTGGAGGTGGCGTTTCTGAACTGAATACATTTTAAATCAGTCACACCAGTCAGATTAATGATATAAATTAGATGTGACATCAGAACACCTTACCAGATTCGGAGAGAGTAGTGACTGGAAGTTGAAGAGGATCCCTACGTTGGCTATTTGCTCCAACCATTTTCTACTGGCTTCCTGTGTCTGAATTTCATATTCACTGTTGGTGTCATACATCTGATGTAACGCAGCCAAGAGTTGCTCTGAGAAAGCACAAACTGCAGCCACCAAACTTTGACAAAACACCATGTCTTGCCTGAGTTGAATTTCAGTATCTGAGGATTAAAAAAAAACACACAAACAGTAAGAAGGAGATGATAAAGCTGAAGTACTGGACCATTAAACATTTTCTTAGTTTTATTTTGATTCTGTAAACAAACTAACTTGCCTCCAAAACTTAAATTTATACCAGCCTTACAATGTTACTCAAAACAATATTTAATTCCCTACAAGCAGAGAGTCGTTAATAAAGAAATTAAGTGGTATAACGGACAATGAAGAAGGTTGTCTAAGATTACAAACAGATCCAGATTAAATTGGGTCGATGATCAGAGGAATGGCACATAGGGTATTATTTAGATAAATGTGTGATACTGCATTTTGGTAAAACAAATAAGGACAGCACTATACAATTAATGGAAGGGCCCGAGGTAGTGGAGTAGAACAGAGATCTAGGGGCTCAGTACATAATTCTTTAAAATCTGCATCACAGGTAGACAGTGTGATTAAGAAAGGCATTTAGCACACTTGTCTTCATTGCTTAGACCTTTGAGTGTAGGAATTGGGATGTCATATTGAGGTTGTACAGGATATTGGTGAGGCTACGTCTGGAGTACTCTGTCCAGTTCTGGTCACCTTGCTATAAGAAGGATATTATTAAACTGGACAGGGTTCAGAAAAGATTAACCAGGATGTTGCTGGGAATGGTGGGAATGAGTTATAAAGATAGGCTGGATAGGCTGGGAAGTTTTCACTGGAGTGAAAGAAGTGGAGGGATGACCTTATAGAGGTTTATAAAATTATGAGGGGCATGGATAAAGTGAATGGCAAGGGTCTTTTCCCTAAAGTGGGGAGTTAAAAATTACCGGGCATCTTTTTAAGGGAGAGAAGAAAGTTTTAAAAAGGACATGAGGGGCAAAGTATTTTTACACAGAGAGTGGTTTATGTGTGAGATGAACTGCCAGAAAAAGTGATGGATGCAGGTGCAGTTACAACATTTAAAAGACAGTTGGACATGAATAGGGAAAGTTTGGATGGATATGGGCCAAATGCAGGCAAGGAGGACTAAGTTAGTTTGGGAACAAGGTCAGCATGGACGAGTTGGACTGAAGAGTTTGTTTCAGTGCTGTATGACTCAATGACTTTATAACTTTATCTATTAAAGAAAGGTGAAAAGTCACTAAAATAAAAGTGACTAAAATTACTGTGATTTGTACATATAGCATTGTTACACAATGCTACAATACATCATATAGCATTGTTACACATTGCTACAATCTAACATATAGCATTGTGACATATTGTTGCAAAATAATATAAAGCATTGTTACATATTGCTACAATATAACAGAGAGCATTGTTACACATTGCTACAATATAACATACAGCGTTGTGACATATTGTTACAATATAACATATAGAATTGTTACACAATGCTACAATGTAACATATAGCATTGTTACACATTGCTACAATATAACATATAGAATTGTTACACATTGCTACAATATAACATATAGCATTATTACACAATGCTACAATGTATTGGGACATGCTGAGAGAACTCCAGGATGAAGATAATACTCCAGCACATAGAAATACAGAAAGAGGCCACTCCGTCTCTCATGTCTGAGCAAGTACTCTGCCAAACCAACTCTGGTATTCCCACCTGAACATGATTCTGCAATTCCCTTCTCTCAAGTGTCAATCAAACTCCCCCTTCAAAGCCATGATTCAATCTTCCTCCACTACATTTTCAGGCAGTGCATTCCATATCCCATCCACCCAATGCAGTTTTTAAAAAAAATTGCTCATGTATTTTCTTTTCTTTTGCCAAATACATCAGGTCAATGTGGCCAGGTCTTAACCCTTCCACCTCCAGAGGCATATGGTGCATCACGGAATCCAGAGTTCCAAAACTCCTGAAGATGTACATGTGTTTGCAAAGGCAAGGACTGATTAGGGATAGTCAACATGGCTTTGTGCCGTGGAAATCATGTCTCACAAACTTAATTGAGGTTTTTGAAGAAGTAACAAAGAAGATTGATGAGGGCAGAGCAGTAGATGTGATCTATATGGACTTCAGTAAGGCGTTCGACAAGGTTCCCCATAGGAGACTGATGAGCAAGGTTAGATCTCATGGAATACAGGGAGAACTAGCCATTTGGTTACAGAACTGGATCAAAGGTAGAAGACAGAGGGTGGTGGTGGACGGTTGGTTTTCAGACTGAAGGCCTGTGACCAGTGGAGTGCCACAAGGATTGGTGCTGGGCCCTCTACTTTTTGTCAGTTACATAAATGATTTGGATGTGAGCATAAGAGGTACAGTTAGTAAGTTTGCAGATGACACCAAAATTGGAGGTGTAGTGGACAGTGAAGAGGGTTACCTCAGATTACAACAGGATCTGGATCAGATGCTTTCCTTTATTGCTCAGAGTATTGAGTACAGGATTTAGGAGGTCATGTTGCAGCTATACAGGACATTGGTTAGGCCACTGTTGGAATATTGCGTGCAATTCTGGTCTCCTTCCTATCAGAAAGATGTTGTGAATCTTGAAAGAGTTCAGAAAAGATTTACAAGGATGTTGCAAGGGTTGGGGGATTTGAGCTACAGGGAGAGGCTAAACAGGCTGGGGCTGGAGCGTCGGAGGCTGAGGGGTGACCTTATAGAGGTTTACAAAATTATGAGGGGCATGGATAAGATAAATTGACAAAGTCTTTTGCCTGTGGTCAGGGAGTCCAGAACTAGAAGGCATAGGTTTAGGGTGAGAGGGGAAAGATATAAAAGAGACCTACGGGGCAACTTTTTCACGCAGAGGGTGGTACGTGTATGGATTGAGCTGCCAGAGCATGTGGTGGAGGCTGGTACAACTGCAACATTTAAGAGGCATTTGGATGGGTATATGAATAGGAAGGGTTTGGAGGGATATGGGCCAGGTGCTGGCAGGTGGGACTGGATTGGGTTGGGATATCTGGTCGGCATAGACGGGTTGGACCGAAGGGTTTGTTACCATGCTGTACATCTCTATGACTCTATGACTCTAGATAGCAGGAATCCTACAGAACCATTGATGGTATTAGAAGGATCTGATCTCAGAAGCACAAACAGCATAATAGTGAATCTATCTCCCAGTTTGTAGCAATTTTAAAGAAGTTAGCAGAACTCTATGACTTTGGAGACAAAGTCAGTGATACTATCGGAGACAGACTGGTGTGTGGTTTACAATGAGAAGCAATCTAGAAGAATTACTGACAGAAAGGTAACTAGAGAAAGCAAGCATCGGAAATAGCAGCCTTAATGGAACTAACAGCCAATGAAAAGCTCAACAGCTCAGCGTAATCACGAGAGTTCACAAGAGAGACAATTGCCAACACAAACTCAAAACTGTCATCAGAGTAGAAAAACAGATCCCTAGGCAGCAAATTGCTGGTATGGGGAAACTGTATGCAATAAGAAAGGGCACATTGAATCGGAGTATTTGAACATGAATGTATGGAAAAATTATAGAAAATGAAGATTAAAAGTATACAGGGGACAAAAAGGGAGTCAAGAAAAGTGCAGAGGAGCTGTTATTATACATACTGGCCATTGTTGGGGGCACCAACCCAATATTGGGTCATTGAATGACAACCCAGTAAGAATGGAGGTGGACACCGCAGTGGCAATTTCATTGTTTATCAGAAGCAGCTGAGTCACACTGTGCTGCAACACACAAAAATTGTACTAAGAACATACAGAAGTGAAGACGTGCCTTCACAGTGTTATATTGTTATGAATGTTCAGTGATACAGTTGGACCGAAGAGTTACCCTTACACGCTATCAAAAGAAATTTTCCAGCCTTATTGGGAAAAAAACATAGTTGGAGAAAATCTAACTCAACTAGAGTGAAGTAAGTCACTTTTCAGAATCTGAAACTGATCTATCACATTCTTTTGTTTTCAATGGAGATCTGGGAAGCATGGAAAAGATCTCTGTCCAATTGAAAATCAAGGATGAGAATCAAGCAAAATGTTGCAAGGCTGGATCAGTGCCTTATGCAAAAGCCAATGATCAAAGCAGAATTCGAGAGACTGCTGGTTGAACCCATGAGAGATTGGGCCATGATTAGAGTGGTGCTGGAGCAGGTCAGGCAGCATCTAAGGAGCAGGATTCCTGATGAAGGGCTTTTGCCTGAAACGTCGATTTTCCTGCTCCTCGGATGTTGACTGACCTGCTGTGCTTTTCCAGCACCACTCTAATCTTGACTCTGATCCCCAGCATCTGCAGTCCTCACCTTCGCCTAGAGATTGGGCCATGCCTGTTGCACTAAAGAAGACAAAACATGGTTGAATACACACCTGCAGTGTTTTTATGGTCACTATTAATCTGGCACTGAGTTCTGAGCAGTGACCTTTCCTTTTAATCAATTGCCTATGTGCTAGACTAGCTGGAGGTCAGCTTTTCTTAGTCAAGCCTAACTCCAGGTGAATGTAGATCCTGAGTCACAGAAATACTTGACAATTGTCATCCTCATTGACAGTCCCTCACAGATGAGGATGACTGTCTTCCACTCTCAGGCCCAAGCCATAGGTGGTGTACAGACCAGTGTAGCTACCACAGCTCTGTTGTCACACTGTTCTTGATGACTGTAACACATAAAGGACGAATCAAAGACAAGAGACTTCCATTTGGAATCACACTTGCACCTGTATTATTTCTAAAGTGGTGTGAAGGAGATTTTAAGTGGATTGGAAGGAGTCCAGTGTCACTGAAATGCTATTTTAATCACATGAGAAATGAAAAAGAACATCTCCATGTGTAGCTGCTTCTCTACAGAGACTTGAAGAAAGTGGCACATGGGCTGAAGAAGGTCAAATGTGAGGTTTTTCAATATTCCATTAACAATTTAGGTCACATCTTTAATGAAGAGGGACTGCACAGGTCATCTTCAAAAGTAGAAGTCATGAGTGTGGCACCAGCTCCTAAAAATGGAAACCAACTACCGTCATTTCTAGGCTAGCTAAGTTACCATAGCAGGTTAGTCCCAAACCTCGTAACCATTCCCAAGCTGTTGCACAATTTAATTTGCCAAAACACGAGTTGGGGATGGAAAGGTCAATGTGAAAGCATCTTTACACAAGCCAGAAAGAGCCTCAATTGAAGTCAGAAGTCCTGACCCATGATTACCCAAAGTTCCCCTTGCAGCTAGTATGCAATGAAGTGAGAGGAGTCATTTCTCAAAGTTGTGACCGAATGGTGAAGAGAAACCAAGAGCTTTTGCATCAAGGTCGATAAACACAGCAGAAATGAACAAGGCACAGAGAGATAAAGAATGTCTAAAATCATTTTTGGCATTAAACAATTCCAACAATATCTATGCAGCTGGGAATTTACCCCACTAACAGACCACAGACCATTGACTGCAATATTTCAGCCGTACGAGCCATATGCAGAGGTGGGTGTTGTTACTATCAGCTCAGACTTATACAATTACATGTCAGCAATTTAACTTCCATGGGCATGATGATGAACTCTCTAACTTTGCCAAATGAGTTGACTACAAATAGTCCTTACTGTCAACAAGTAGACCGCTCTCCAATAATGCAAATAAGTTATGAAGTGCACTCGAAACAATCCACTGCTATTGAAAGTGTTGGACATGGTACTTTGTGGCAATATCATAGGAACAACTTCAGAACTGAAGCCATATGTCACACTGTCATACAGGAGCTAGAATTTCCCAGAGAAGCTGGAGGTCTCCTGGAGAGAATGAGGGTGACTCAAAGCTAAGGAACTGTGTGTTAAATTAAGTACACAAAAGCCACTATAGCATTGTAAGAATGAAGGTAACAGCCAAAAAGTTCAACTCTGAAATTGAGGAGAAGGTGACAATATGTGTAGCTTGCACAAGAGTTTGTAACCAACCTCCAGAGGGAGGTGTGATGATGCTGCACCTTTAACAAGGTTATGTTGTCCTTGGTATTTGTTTCAGAGAGATTGTAAAAGACAACAGACTCTGAAAAGTCTAAGTTGAAGGGTTTTAGGGCCAGTTTGATTATAGCTAACAGATACTGCCTCAGGAAAAGGGCTTTCAAGTTTAAAAGAAAACACTTGTTCAATGAAAGGGGAGTGGTCAGTTCTCCAGCTTGGCTTTTCTCTGGTTTGGTTTGGTCTGGCTATTCACTGAAAGCAGTCAGGCAGTTTGGAAGCTGCTGTACTCACAGAAGTAGGTCCAGGCTGGTCCTCTCTCTCTCTCCTGTAAGACCCTGGGTTTGATTTTACATTTTTGTGCCGAGGGGTGTTTATGGGGATTGTTACAAGTATTTGGAACAGCATCATTAAGTTGGGATGATCTGTCGGGTTTTTGAATAAGTTAAGTTATTTGGTATTCTGTGTTCTTTTGTTTGTGTTTCATTCAGTAATCTTGGAAATAAATTGCCTTAGAATTAGATTCCCTACAGTGCGGAAACAGGCCCTTTGGCCCAACAAGCCCACAACGACCCTCTGAAGAGTAATCCATCCCCCTACATTTATCCATGACTAACACTCCTAACATATATGTCCCTGAACACAACGGGCAATTTACCATAGCCAATTCACCTAATCTGCACACTTTTGGACTGTGGGAGGAAACCTGAGCATAGAGTTATGGGAAGAATGTGCAAACTCCACATAGACAGTTGCCTGAGGCTGGAATTGAACCCAGGTCGCTGGTGCTGTGAGACAGCCGTGCTAACCACTGAGCCACCATGCCGCTCCTATTTAAAACTCAGTGGTATGACCAGCTGCTCCACTCCTGGAATATCCACGTTACACCCACTTAAAACAACTAGCAAAGTTAGGGTTTGGGTTACTTTCTGGAAATGTTTTGAGGGGTCCAGCCTGGTCCATACCAAAAACAATGGCCCTGTTAATGCAGAGATCCAGGCAATATTCTGGTGACTGGTGTTCGAATCCTGCTACAGCAGATGCTGAAATTTGAATTCAATAAAAATCGGAAATTAAGAATTTAACGATGACCATGAATCCACTGTTCCTTGTTGGAAGAACCCATCTGGTTCACTAATGTCCTTCAGAGAAGGAAAGTACCATCCTTACCTGGTTTGCCCTATGTGTGACTCCAGATTTATTGCAATGTGGGTGGACTCTTAATTGCCCTCTGGGAAATTGGTGATGTGCAATAAATATTGGACCTCATCCCATGAATGAATGAACAAACATTAGTGATGAACACCTTCTGAATTGTTAAACACACCAGCCTCCTGGTCCTTCTTGAAACCTAACACCACCAATGGAGAACATTGCACCCTATCTACTCTGCTTAGACACCTCACATTTCGGAATACCTCTATAAGAGGGCGGCACGGTGGCACAGTGGTTAGCACTGCTGCCTCACAGCGCCTGAGACCCAGGTTCAATTCCCACCTCAGGTGACTGGCTGTGTGGAGTTTGCACGTTCTCCCCGTGTCTGCGTGGGTTTCCTCCGGGTGCTCCGGTTTCCTCCCACAATCCAAAAGATGTGCAGGGTCAGGTGAATTGGCCATGCTAAATTGCCCGTAGTGTTAGGTAATGGGTAAATGTAGGGGTATGGGTGGGTTTCGCTTCGGCGGGTCGGTGTGGACTTGTTGGGCCGAAGGGCCTGTTTCCACACTGTAATGTAATCTAATCTAATCTAATCTAATCTAAATCTAAGAGATCTCCTTTGGCCATTTCCTTTCTGAGAATAGCTTCACCATCTGAAGTTTATCGACCTAACTGAAGTCCTTCTTTGCTGCAATCATTTTTGTAAATCTTTGCTGCGTTTTCCCTAAACCTTTCACATCCTTCCGAAAGTGCAATGCCCAGAATTGGATATTACTCCCCAGTTGAGAGAAAAACCAGTATTTTAAGAAGGTTCACTATAACCTTGTTGCTCATGTACCTACGTATAAAAGGCCAGGATCCTGTAGGCCTTCCTACCTCCATTCCCAACTTGGTGATTTTTTTCAACACATAAAATGGAAGGCCTGTCAACCAAGACAAACATTGGCCTACTTTTATTTGCTATTTTAACCTTTAACCTAACTTTTAGTCTTTACAAATAGAGTTCTGTTAGCTGACAGTTATAGGTGGCACAGTGGCTCAATGGTTAGCACCGCTACCTCACAGTGCCAGGGACCTGGGCTCGATTCCAGCCTCGGGTGGCCATCCATGTGGAGTTTGCACATTCTCCCCGTGTCTGCGTGGGTTTCCTCCAGGTGCTCTGGTGTCCTCCCACAATCCAAAGATGTGCAGGTCAGGTGAATTGGCCGTGCTATATTGCCCATAGTGTTAGGTCCGTTAGTCAGAGGGAAATGGGTCTGGGTGGGTTACTCTTTAGAGGGCCAGTGTGGACTTGTTGGGCTGAAGGTTCTGTTTCCACACTGTAAGGAATATAATCTCAGAACTATGATATATAGCATACAGTCAACTCCAATTAGTTTACATCATCCAATCTTTTGCTTTTTGGCTGTTTTTAAAATTTTTCCTTTCTCTAATATTTGCATCTTTTTTCTGTTTTTCATTTCTCCTATTTCTCAGAGCTCGCTTTTGACCTTTCCTTCTGCTATTCTTTTCCCGGTTGTTTTTTTATCTTCTTTACCCACTTATTACACTTGTTACTGCTAATTATGCCTGTCCAATACAAGGGTGGAACGGTGGCTCAGTGGTTAGCACTGCTGTCTTGCAGCACTAGGGACCCGGGCTTGATTCCAGCCTTGGGCTAGTGTCGGTGTGAAGTTTGCCTGTTCTCCTTGTGTCTGTATGGGTTTGCTCTGGTTTCCCCCCACAGTCCAAAGATGTGCAGGCTAGATGAATTGGCCATGCTAAGTTGCTCATAGTGTCTAGGGATGTGTAGGTTAGGGGCATTACTCAGGGATAAATGTGGGGGAATGGGTCTGGGTGGGTTATGCTTTAGAGGGTCAGTATGGACTTGTAGGGATTCTATGATATCCATTTTGTGTCTTTGCCTACCTTCCCGTCTCTGTCTTAGTGTTGGACTTTCTTTTATTTTCATGTTACATTACGTAAGAACTGTGTCAAAGAAAAAGAAAATGTACCTACCACTGAAAACTTACAAAATGACAGTGACAAAACTAAAAATACTAGATGTGCATCAGCATTGCTGGAACACACAACTCCAGAAGTGAAAAAGATTCATCGTAATGAGCTCCATGAGAAATACAAAAACCACACTGTAATTTATACTTGTTCTCTTGATTACACAGTATATACAAAATCGAGCCCCAACTAAATAAAAAAATTGTGAGTTGCAACTGAGAACTAATGTAATCTAAAAAAACACAATTCTGCTGACTCCTGGATTAGCATCAATTGGGCGGCAGCATTCTCCCAGCTTCTTTGGCATTATTTGTTGTTCCTGAATGAATTGGCTGATTTTACACTGCAGCAGATTGGAGGATCCCCACCTCCCCTCCAGCATCATTCCTTCATTTTCACAAGAAATTTTGACAGGAAAATCAGACAGATTGAATTACTGTAACGATTCAAGGGATCACCACTACAAGGAATTTCCACTGCACCTTAAGGGCCAATAAATTACACTGTTCTGAATGAAAGCTTTCCAACAAAAGCTACAGAAGCAGCATTTAAAAGAAAAATCTGTTAAAATGCGATAAGCTTTTTCAGCACTTCTGCAAATACAATGCATCACTGTGCAACAAATAGCCTTTTTTTATTTGTATTGAATATCGTACTTTCATTAGGTCAGTGAGAGTAGTGAATTAAACAGAAGTTGCTGGAAAAGCTCAGCAGGTCCGGCAGCATCTGTGGAGAGAAATTAAGAGTTAACGTTTCTGGTCGAGTGAGCCTTCCTCAGGACGGTGAATTATACAGTTGTCTCCAAAATGAAATGCAGAGTCACCGAACTCGAAACATTAACTTTGCTTTCTTCCCACAGATTCTGCCAATCTGCTGAGTTTCGCCAACAATTTATGCCTTTTGTTTCAGGTCTCCAAACCATGTGGCCTGGAAGAAAAGGCCAAGTTCTGAAACACAAGCACACATTCTCATTTTTATTCTCTTAACGTTAACCTATTGACATTCCCTCAGAATGCAGTTATTTCCATACATTAATCAAGAACAAATTGACCTGTCAATTTTTTAATCAGAATTTTCAATGACTTAATGTAGTACCATGAATCCTTCTGTGATGAGGACTTTAAAAAGTAGTTCTCTATAAATTGTCAGTGTCAAGCACAGGTAGTATGAGAATCCCTCTTTGGTTACCAGAATTCAATCGATTGTATGAAATTCCCCAACTATCCTGCAGTTTTGTATCACATTTTGATGTAGCTGCTGAAATGCAATGTAGCAATAAGACTGTTTTAATAAGACTGTTCCTTTAATACACAGTGCACTGCAAAGAACTATGGATGCAGAGGGATTTGGGAATCTTTGTACAAGAATCTCAAAAAGCTCGAGTCCAAGTTCAGCAAGTAAGAGGGAAGATAAATAGGCTTCTGGCCTTTATTTCAAATGGAATGGAGTACGAGAGTTGGAGAGATATTGCTAAAACTGTGCAAGATGCTAGTCAGACCACAGTTGGTATACTGTGAAAGGTTTTGAGCCCCTTACCTAAGGAGAGACACTTTAGCATTGGAGGCAGTCCAGAGAAGGTTGCTAAAATGATACAAGGCACGAGTCAGACCACACTTGGAATACTATAAACAGTTTCTTTGAGGAGAAAGTGAGGTCTGCAGATGCTGGAGATCAGAGCTGGAAATGTGTTGCTGGAAAAGCGCAGCAGGTCAGGCAGCATCCAGGGAACAGGAGAATCGACGTTTCGGGCATAAGCCCTTCTTCAGGAATGAAGGAACAGTTTCCTCATTCCTGAAGAAGGGCTTATGCCCGAAACATCGATTCTCCTGTTCCCTGGATGCTGCCTGACCTGCTGCGCTTTTCCAGCAACACATTTCCAGTTATAAACAGTTTCTGTCCCCTATGGAAAGCCATTTTGACACTGGGGTCAGTCGAGAGAAGGTTCACTACATTGATCCCAGGTATGTATGGAGGGACTGTGTCATGAGGAGAAATTGAATTGGGCCATGTGGACTTCAACAGTTTCCTCATTTCCCCTTCCCCCACCTCACCCTAGTTCCAAACGTCCAGCTCAGCATTGTGAACTGCTGTGCTCTTCCAGCACCACTAATCCAGAATCTGTACTCATTGGAGTTTAGAAGAATGAGAGGTGACCTTCTTGAAACATAAAAGATTCTTAGGGGACTTGACAAAGTAGTTGCAGAGAGGTGGTTACTCCTGTGGGAGAGAATAGGAACAGAGGGTATAGTACGGGGTCACAGAGAAAAGGAGGAATTTCTTCAAAGTTTTGCAAATCCAAAGAATTCTTTACCACAGAGGGCTGTTGAGGCTGGATCATTAAGTATATTCAAGACAGATTTGAATCAGAAGGGGAAAAGGCAGGATAGTGGAGTTGAGGATTTTCAGGTCTCACGGAATGACAGAGCAGAGCCTGAAGTGTTCTAATATTTATTTGAAGAAAAATAAACTTGCATCCCAACGTGGCATCAAACTTAAAGGTCGAGAAACAAGGCTCCTGTTACAACCTGCTCTCTGCACAGTTCAAGCATGATCACTGCTTATTAAGCTACTCTGACACTAACAGGATGTGCCTTACCTCCAATATAAAGACCACAAATCATGTACAGCCTGCTCTGTAGCATGCTCTGATTTATCTTAGTTCTGTTACATACATCCTCTTGTTTCAATTGAATGAGTTATGGTGTTACCTGTCTGTTCAAGGAGAGCCAGGAACACTCGAATCTTCACCTCTGCAAGTAAAACAATTTGATTATAAAGGGCATTTCAGGACAGCAATGTTACAATTCTCATACACAACCACACGCATTGCAACAAAACAAACAGGTATCTGCACAAATCTCCCGATGGCTTAGTGGTATTATCACTAGAATAGTTAATCCAGAAACTCAGCTAATGTTCCGGGAACTTGGGTAAATGCTGGCCTGGCTAGAGATGCCCATATATGTATTCTAAACAAAAATCAGAGTCCTAAAGGCACAGTGAGAAAAGATTCATGCCATTGAATCAATGCCCTCTCTGGTGAATAGTCTGTCCCATTTCCTGATGATTTGGCGATGCCGGTGTTGGACTGGGGTGTACAAAGTTAAAAATCACACAACACCATTTGGAAGCTAGTGCTTGGACCATTTCCTGATCTATTCCCACAGACCTACGTGGCATGTACTTCAAGGGTCATCCATTTTCCTTTTAAAATCACAGCTATCATCTGCTTCCACCCTTAGGTAGTTAATAGTTGTTGCATTAAAAAAGATTCTTCATCACAGGGGCACATAAGGGCCAGAAGATTTGAGAGGAAAAGCTTTTTCACTCTTACTATGTCCTCTGGTCCCACATGAGAAACCACCTCCCTACATCTACCCTGTCAGGTCCCGTAAGAATCTTATATGTGTCAATAAGGTCACCTCTCATTCTTCTACCAGTAAGGATGGAAGATGAGCCAAGTATTGGGGAAATGCGATTATAATAGTTAGGTTGTTGTTCTTAACCAGCACAGACTCGATGGGCCAAACATCCTTTTTCTATGCTCTGGATCTCTCTGACTCTAAGACACATTTCCCCTTGTATATCTGACCCTAAAACTGTGTTAGCCTAGCTCAGAGAACAGCCTTTCACTAGTTCTAGCTCAGAAACCCATACACCTTTATCAAATCTCTTCTACTCCAAGTCGAAAACACAAAGCCTCTCCACTTGGACACTGCAGTAAAATCCTTCATCCTTGGAACCAAGTGTCAACCAAATATCAAGTGTCTTTGTCACAATTCGCCTCATGAGAAAGTGCCCACTAAGATAGAATCTTTGGGGGTAACTAGGACTGCAGCAAGGCCAGCCAATTTGGGGAAGAGTTTGGAGTCAGACAAATGGACAACTGCATGTCAGGAGTGGCCACCTTCAAGGTCTGCCTCTGAGCTGTGGGGCTTGCTCCATTTGAATGCTGACTGCTTCGGTACCTGAGGAGTCTCAAATGATGCTGAATGTTGTGCAGTCATCGGAGAACATCCCCACCTCTGACCTTATAATGGTTGGGAAGACCATTGAAGAAGCAGCTATAGCTAGCTGGACCTTGAGGAACTCTTGCAGCGATGTCCTGGAGCTGAAATGTCTGACCTCCAACAACTATGACCATTGTCCATGACCCTTCAGTCCAAATTGTCCATGCCAGCTAGACATCCCAAACTGCCTTAGATCTTTTGCCAGAGTTTGGCCCATATCGCTCAAAAACCTTCTCACTGATGTACAATGTATGACTCCAACCTGCAGAGAGATTGGTCAGATTCCCATTGACTCAAGTTTTGGCTTGGGTTCCTTCTAACACATCTGGTCAAACATGGTCTTGATGTGACTCTCCTGTGAGAGCCAAGATTCTCTCCTCATAGTGGGTGAGGATCCAGATGTGAGCACCATCCTTAGGAGCTAATCTGCCCTGTTATGCACTGTCATCCCCTGGGCCACAGAAAGTGGGGAGACCTAATGTGAATTATTATGGGCTGACACTTGATATTTAATCTCCCTTGGAAAGCTTACTTTCTAAGCAGTTGAGGAATTATTTTTCTTAACCAGTTCGTGGATATACTTAGAGTAGCAAATTTAAAGAGTTATTTGAATGGTCACTATGGACATTGGAGATTTGGCTGCCTAGAAATCACATGGCAGCTGATAACCCCTTGATTGGCTGCAGACCATGCCTGGATCTGTTTGAACAGTAAGTGGCAGGATAGTGCTGTGGAATCTAGAATTCGTTGGGGAACAAGAAGATTGAGAGTCTGGGCTGTCCAGCTGATCTCTCGTATTTTTGAAAAAGTCTTTTTGTGAGTTGAGAGTGAAACCTATCAGTTCTTTTGGAAGAGTGATTGCAGGAACTTTCCAATATCGTATTTCCTGAGCAAACTCTATCTATCAAGACTCCAGAGACAGCCCTGTGTGATTGGTGATTTGACCACATGCACTAGAACCTCAGAACTATAGACTTCAGAATCTTCCACATTTACACACACATTATGTTTATGTTGTTCGGTTTTTAGGGGATATTACTGACTGTGTATGTTAACCAGTGATTATATCTTCAATTAATATCCTTTGTTTAGATAATAAACTAATCGTAAAGTCAGAGTCATTCAGCATGGAAACAGACCCTTCAGTCCAAATCGTCCATGCCAAGTAGACATCCCAAACTGCCTTAGATCTTTTGCCAGAGTTTGTCCCATATCGCTCAAAAACCTTCCCACTGATGTACCCATCCAGATGGCTTTTAAATGTTGTAATTGTACCAGCCTCCACCATTGTTAGTCATGGTGCGTGTGGGGGAAAAGGTGGCGTAGGGGGTTCTGAAGAACGGTAGAGGCAGATGACAATGTGGGGTTAGTGGAGTGGGAGATTGGATAGGGTGTGGAGGGAGCTGAAAATGTGTTGCTGGAAAAGCGCAGCAGGTCAGGTAGCATCCAAGGAGCAGGAGAATTGATGTTTCGGGCATGAGCCCTTCTTCAGGAATCTTCAGGGTGTGGAGGGAGCAATGTGACAGTGAGAGAGCAAAGGTTGTATGCAGTAGTGACAGTTAAAAATCACACAACACCAGGTTATAATCTAACAGGTTTAAGTGGAAGCACACAAGCTTTCGGAGTGACGCTCCGAAAGCTAGTATGCTTCCAATTAAACCTGTTGGACTATAACCTGGTGTTGTGTGATTTTTAACTTTGTACACCCCAGTCCAACACCGGCATCTCCAAGTAGTGACAGTATAAGTCTTGGCGGGAAATGGGTGCAGTTGCAGAGATAGGGTGTGTGTGAAGTGGCAGAGAGCAGAGTGTGATACTTAACCAGGCCTTTGACATTTTTGCGGCACTGGACGTCTGTTCCTCTGCACCCTAGAGATAGCACTGACCCAAGCAGCAAACTCAGACCAGATTGGCAGGGGCTGTTAGTGTAGATCCTCTGCTAGTGCTGCAGAGAATGGACTCCTCTCCTTTGGACCACCGTGTTGGAGAGTGTCAGTGCGATCCTCCCCTTCTCCAACATGTCCCCTCTCTGTCCCTGACCACACAAAACAGTTTTAGAATTCCAGTGTGCATCAGGTGCACATTGGCCTTATAAGGATAGTGTGAACACAAGAGATTGCCAGTCTTGCAGCAGATACCCACTGTGTGGCAAAGTGTGGGAATGGTGCATGGTCACATGGAACAGAGATATCACGTGCAAAAAACACCACAGGGGTGGGATAGGTAATGAATGAGACAAGTTTGGTAAAATACCGTGAAACACTCATAGTGCTTTACGATGAAAAACCCTCAACGCAACTCAAACATAGCCATAATAAAGTAAGATTCAGCCCTATGTTTCAGTGATCACATCAACTCAACTTTTTAAAAATGATCTCTCAGGGCCTGTCTGCACTCTGATATCTGACTTGTCCTGTAATATAATCAGCTGAGCTTGTGATATTTTTAAATCTTCCTTTTAAATCTTATGAAATAAAATTAATTATTTCTTAATCCACTGAGTGACATTTCAATCAATGTACTTTTACCTACATGTGAGAGACCTGTTAGAGAAATTAAGTATTCATATCATTTCCAACAATAGTTCTATGGCATTACTCATGTAATCTATGCATAATAGGCAATAATATAATATTGATAGAGGCTCTGCCTAATGAATTATTTCATTATTTCAGTCTCTAAAATTTTTCAAAATGCTCTGAGTATGTGCAAATTTGATTTTGTTCCCAATGGTTCCCATTGAACTTTGGTGGAGATTTAGGAGCATATTACTACAGATGCTGGAATCTGCACTGGAAACAACAAATGTTGGAGATCACAGCAGGTCAGGCAGCATCCAAGTGATGACGAGCCACCTCTAGCAATTTCTTCATTACTTATGGTAGATTTGACCTTCCTACTTTGGGAACTTATTGGTGCAAGGAGATATTGTGTGTGTGATAAGGTATATAGTTTATGCATTTGGTCATGAAATGTGATGCTTCCAGCGTCTGCAGCCCTCACTTTTGCCTGGTTGCTTCTAATCCATGTCTGGTCCTGACAAATTGGCTGGAAATATTGATCTTTTTCGGCTTGATAAATTCAGCAGAAATGTTTAAGACTACGTTAGAAGCTCCAGTTCTAGAAGTCCAAATATGTGCAGATTAGGTGGATTAGCCATGGTACATACAGAGTTATGGTGATAAGGTTAGGTCTGGGTGGAATGTTCTTCCCAAAGGGTCAGTGCAGACTTCAATGGGTTGAATGGCCTCTTTCTGCACTGTAGGGATTCTATGATTCTATAATTTTGAATGCAATACTATTCCTTTCAAACTTGCTTTTCTCTGAAGACAGTCAGACTCAGGTAAAGTTCTTTGAAATCTCAGCTAAACATCTATTCAAGCAGAAACATAGACAGCAAGTGATTGCGACTATCACACTTGAACTTGAAGTTATAACTCTTGATGAAAAAGAAAATCTTTTCCAACATATAGAACATAGAACAATACAGCACAGAACAGGCCCTTCGGCCCTCGATGTTGCCTCGACCTTTGAACTAATCTAAGACCATCCCCCAACACTATCCCACTATCATCCATATGCTTATACAAGCACTGTATAAATGCCCCTAATGTGGCTGAGTTACCTACATTGGCAGGTCGGGCATTCCATGCCCTTACCACTCCCTGAGTAAAGAACCTGCCTCTGACATCTGTCTTAAATCTGTCACCCCACAATTTGCAGCAATGTCCCCTCATACAAGCCAACGTCATCATCCGAGGAAAAAACACTCTGACTGCCCACCCTATCTAATCCTCTGATCATCTTGTATGTCTCTATTAAATCCCCTCTTATCCTTCTTCTCTCCAATGTAAACAGACCCAAGTCCCTCAGCCTTTCCTCATAAGGCCTTCCCTCCAGACCAGGCAACAGCCTGGTAAATCTCCTCTGCACCTTTTCCAATGCTTCCACATGATTCCTGTAATGGGGCGACCAGAACTGTACACAATCGTCCAAGTGAGGCTGCACTAGCATTTTGTACAGTTGCAGCATGACATTACGGCTCCGGAACTCAATCCCTCTACCAATAAAACCTAACACACCGTATGCCTTCTTAACAGCACTATCTACCTGGGTGGCAACTTTCAGGGATCTATGTACATGGACACCAAGGTCTCTCTGGACATCTACACAGCCAAGAATCTTTCCACTGACCCAGTATTCTGCCTTCCTGTTATTCTTCCCAAAGTGCATCACCTCACATTTATCTGCATTGAACTCCATTTGCCACCTCTCAGCCCAATTATGCAGTTTATCTAAGTCCCCCTGCAACCCGCAACATTCTTTCACACTGTCCACCACTCCACCGATTTTAGTGTCATTTGCAAGCTTACTAACCCATCCACCTATGCCTGCATCCAAGTCGTTTAAAAAAATGACAAACGGCAGTGGTCCCAAAACAGATCCTTGTGGCATACCACAAGTAACCGGACTCCAGGCTGAATATTTTCCATCAACCATTATTCGCTGCCTTCTTACAGAAAGCCAGTTTCTAATCCAAACTGCTAAATCACCCTTAGTCCCATGCCTCCCCATTTTCTCCAAAAGCCTACCATGTGGAACCTTATCAAACTCTGTTTATGATACAGAGATGTGACCATAAGGAACTGTATTTTAAGCCTCTATTGTCTTACTGTTGGTGCTGAGACCAAATAAGTTATTTCTAATGCCTCCTCATCTCAAATTCCCTTAATCAGTATAGACTGAGGACTTAATCTTGCACCTTAAAGTGTTCCATAGTATTTTGTTGAAAAGCATACTCTACAATTGCACAAATGTAACAAGACAAATTAATTTGATCTTTTTGACTATAATAGCTAATCTTTGAAAAGGTAGCATCATTTCAGTTTTTTTTATCCGAGATCAAAAGTACTGTACATTTTGAGTCTGATTGTGGCACTAGACAGATAAACAAATATGTCTGTTCTTTGAACACTGATTCAGAAATGTCAGCCAACATGGAGAGATTATAAACATTTATTTATATTTATGCCTAGCTGCTGTTTAAAAGCAAAATATCTCTCCATGAGCTTCAATTGTATGGTCTAAATCATAAAGAAAATTCAATTCATTTAAGAGTTGAATCCAGGATGATTAAAACTGGTTATTCTGTGAACAAGGGGAATTGCATTAAATTGTTGAAGGATCACATATATTATTATTATTCTGTCAGAGTTGCTCACGTCCTATAACTCTATACAAATCAAATGCTATCTTCACCCACCTCCAAGTCACACTTAAATATGGTGCACGTTTTTACAGCTTCGAGCTCACTAGTGACTGGAAATAGTATCCTGATTTAAAATGGCACATCATTAGCCAAAAATATGTCTCAAGATGTCAAACTTAGCTTCACAGTCGATAGCAGTCTAGCACCTTCTGTCGTAAGTGGAAAGCAATTTGTTGTCGATATGGAGACGTGCACAAAGAAAAGAAAAAATATTTTTGCAGCCTTCTGAGTTTTATTTATATTCTGTCAATGTTTTGTTAGCCAATGTGTCAAATGCTGGGAGAGGCAAAGGCTTTTTATTTCTAACACATACATCAACTGCAAGCTCAGATGGCATACATTTTTGGAACAAATGACTGTTCATGCTGGAATCTGTACTGAAAACAACAAATGCTAGGGACCACCGCGGAATGTTAGCTGGCATAAATTTTGATTCATTTTCTCCTGAACTTAACTAGAAATTTCATCCATGTTTTTAAAATGATAAGAGATTCACTAAGTTAGAAACAGCAAAACCATTTCCAAGTGGAGGCACCAAGATCAAGATGACACAATCGTAAAATTCGAGCTGGCCCATTTAGGCAATCAGCAAGTATGGACAGCACAGTGAGTAGCAGTGTTGCTTCACAGCACTAAAGATGCCGGTTCGATTCCTACTGACTGTCTGTGTGGAGTTTGCACATTGTCCCTGTGGTCTCTGGGTGCTCCAGTTTCCTCCCATAGGCTATGCCAAGTTGCCGATAGTGTCCAGGATGGGTGGATTAGCATTGGGAAATGCAGAAATGGGGTGGGGGGTGAGACTGGGTGGGAGGGTCAGTGTGGACCTAACAGGCCAAATAGCCTGCTTCCAGACTTTCGGGATTCTAAGTACTTTTTCACATGGATTGTTTTGGAATCTCAGACTCAATGCGCCAGAGATTCTAGACACTCCATCAACTGAAATTTTCAAGAGTGAAATCAATTTTGTTCTGGATAAGCAGATCGAGGATGTGGTGTAAAGGCCTTATACTGGTGGCGTTACACACGGGAGAAAGTGAGGACTGCAGATACTGGAGATCAGATTCAGAAAGTGTGGTGCTGGAAAAGCACAGCTGATCAGGCAGCATTACCCCTAGTCCCATGCCTCCCCATGCAGAGGAGCATTCCTGATGAAGTGCTTACGTCGACACTCTTGCTCTTCGGATGCTGCCTAACCGGCTGTGCTTTTCCAGCACCACACTTTTTGCAACATTACTCCTGGCTCTTTATAGGTTTCTGTCAAGCTTGTCTGCAGCTAGATGTGATTGAATAAGCCTCCAAAGACTAGTACATTGCTCATTTGAGAGCACTTCTGCTAATTTCAGCTTGACAGTATAACTTTTCCAATTCGTTGGCAACTTAAACAGATGTCCAGCTAGAGGAGGCTGTTGAAGCAGATACAATAACAACATTTAAGAGGCACTTAGACTAATATATGAAAAGGCAGGAAATAGAGGGATACGGATCATGTAGAGACAAAAGGTTTGGAAAGGCTCCCTGTCAGTGTAGGCTTGGTGGGGGAAAGGGCCTGTTCTGTGCTATACTGTTCTTTGTACCTGCATTTCTACATCAATTTCAGTATTGTTAAGAAAGATACTTGAGTATTACTGAAAAAACTTTTTTGATCAATACTGAACTTCCATGCTACAACTTTAAAGACAATCTATTGAACTAAATTTTCCCTTTTTTAAGTTTTAGAATGATGTCATAAGGAACACATGATGTGGAGATGCCGGTTTTGGATCTGGAAGGACAAAGACAGATGTCTTCACCTGATGAAGAAGCAGCGCTCCGAAAGCTTATGATTTCAAATACACCTGTTGGACTATAACCTGGTGTTGTGTGACTTCGGAATAAGGAACACAATCAGGACTAAAATTGAATGACACAGCTTGCATTGAATCCTAAGATGCACATTATACTGACAGTAAAATGAGGTCTGAAGAAAGCTACATTTATACAGAAATGTCTTAAATGTCGTATTTTTAATGTTAAAAATCAACCTATCTTTTGTGTGAGTAATGTTAAGATTATTTTTAAATTCATTGTTGCTCCTTACATATATAATATAACTATGTATAATTATTTTATATTATATATTAATTGCACAGAAGTTGCTAAAACCTGAAATGGAATTTATAAAAAAATGACGTATTTTACTGGATGATGCAACAACTGATTCCAAAACAAATCTTTGTAACGATGAAGTCATCTTGTCGCCCAGAAAATGTATTTATTTTATAACGAGGATAATAAATTTCAGAATCTGTCAGCACATGTCACTAACCATCCACAAATCTTGTAATAGCCTGGATGAGGCTGTGCACTCCACTGGGGATGTTCCATGGATCTCTCTGCACATGCGTCCGGAGCTGTGCTGTGCAATTGACCTCCGATTCCATTTCGTTCTTGAATTCTATCCAACAATGAAAGGTTAAGAACAGTTATACATTTTTTATTAGTGGAAATTTTTGGATTATATCTCATCACTTTGTACTGCAGTAAGTCACACTGTTCTCCTTACCAATAAGGATACCACATACTGCTCAGATATTCGTTATCCTATTACTTAGCAAGCCAATAAAGTGTCCCAGAGCAAATAAGGGAAAGAAATTGGATACTCACCTATCTATCTACTCCCTATCATTTTTAACTTTTGTTAATACTTTTATTTCATTACAGTGATGTATGATATAAATATGTCGATGTCAGCTGTGGTTCAGTGTCTTTGGGTCAGAATTATGTGTTTTTGGGTACCACTCCCACGACTTGAGAACATGATTCTCGCTGTCAATGCAGTTAAGGAATCGAGTGTGAGAGTAGGAGAGTGCTATTGCAACTGAACAAAGCATTAGCGAAGTCACATCTCAAGTATTGCATTCAATTTTGGTCCCCTTACTCAAGGAGGGATGTAGTTGTATTAGAGGTAGATATACTTAGTAACTGATCTCTCCTGCCGCCTTCAATGATTCTGTGAATGTGTATACAAGAAGCTTGTATGCATATATTAGCATCTTATTAGAACCACAACTTGCATAAATTAAGTTCGCCATCCCAATTAACTTCTACTCAATGCTTCAGAGATTGGACTGCATTTATCAGTTGTATGTCAAGCGAATTGAAGTTCTGCCTAGACTTTGGGGTGATTATCATGTCATTATCAAAGACTGTAGCAATTCAAGGAGTCGGTTCATCAGCTCTTTTTCCAGGGCAAATAGAGATGGGCAATAAATGCCGACCCAGCCAGCTGTTCCCACACCCTCTGAACAAATAAAAAAGCAGCCAAATAGATGGCTCAAGATGTCTGCCAGAAAGGAATACAAATAGATTTAAGCTTCTTAAACTATGGGACAAACTGTGCTTTTCCTAAGGTTCAGCCTTCTCCAGTCATTCATCATAGTTTATTCTCTGATAGTACAGTAGTGATTTGTTGGTGTTGTCATAACAAAACCCCTTGTTGGTGTGTCGTTGATCTGAAGTGACCAGTGGAAATTAGTGGATAAACAGTTCACACAAATCCAGTCGCAGATGACCAGAGAGTATCAGAAGATCAACTCAATTTGTACATCTCTAAGTAATTACTTTCAACCAGTTTTGTAACTAAGGGAACAGACTGCCATCTAGTGCACTGAATGCAATGGGATTGAAAAGCCACTGTTTTCAAGTAACATTAGGAATCATAAAAAATCAGCTTCACAAAAATATTTTTATTCCAGTGATATTTGAGGACCAAGCACATCATCTGGTCGCACTGCACGATGTTAACATTGATATTCAGTCAAAATTGGTCAACAAAGGCCACTTATTGCATTCTATTTCATTTGAGAAAAAAAAAATCACGCTCTTAATTAGCTTTAAATATTATGCATGAAATAACTTTCCCACCTCAGGTCAGGATGTGACGTTTGAAGTACAAGTATATTCCAGTCTGATTTGTATTCAACTATTAGTTTAATTCATGTATGGTTTCAGAAGTGACTAAATTCCATTTCTCCTCTATCAAACTAAACTGTACAAACCAGCAACAGGTGATTATTGCAACCTTCAGAGAACAACCATGTCACATTCAATACTGCCAAGGAACACGCGAAGAAATAATAGAGGTTTCCAGTAGGACACTCTGAACAATTCAAAGTCAGCGACACCAGGTTATAGTCCAACAGGTTTCTTTGAAATCACAAGCATTTGGATGATGCTCCTTCATCAGATGCAGTGAGAGAGGGCACATTGATGCAGGGTTTATGGGCAGAGAGTTCACAGGATCTTACAATTGGGGTAAATGTAGGGAACAAACCTAAAGTGGCTGATGGAGAACTCTGGTAAAACCTCCAGCAGACCGCTTTAGGGAACATCTCCGGGACACCCGCACCAATCAACCACACCGCCCTGTGGCCCAACATTTCAACTCCCCCTCCCACTCTGCCGAAGACATGGAGGTCTTGGGCCTCCTTCACCGCCGCTCCCTCACCACCAGATGCCTGGAGAAAGAACGCCTCATCTTTCGCCTCGGAACACTTCAACCCCAGGGCATCAATGTGGACTTCAACATTTTCCTCATTTCCCCTTCCCCCACCTCACCCTAGTTCCAAACTTCCAGCTCAGCACTGTCCCCATGACCTGTCCTACCTGCCTATGTTCTTTTCCACCTATCCACTCCACCCTCCTCCCTGACCTATCACCTTC